>NC_067149.1:18202881-18455381 GCF_903995435.1 Acomys russatus
ACATAGTGAGGATCCACGAGGAGAGAGGGAGAGAAAGAGACCTCACTTGCTTCCCTGCCTGCCCTCTCTGAGAAGAACCACTCAGCAACGCTGTTCTATGAGGCAGCAGACGGTTCCTGGCTGTGTTTTGCAAGCCCTGCGGGAACTGACCTGTGACATACCTCACAGGGAGAGCTAAAGGTCCCAGCCAAGTAGTGGCCCCTGAAAGTGAATGCTCTCGGCATTTCCCTTCACCTTCCATGTCTCATCTCATCGACTACAGCCTCTTCCTAGTGATCCCAGCCCAACAGGCCACAGCTTTTACTTGAAATTGCTTCCTCCCCACACCTGTTGTCTTCCTTCTACCTTCTGAGTGACCTGCTAACACCCTGCACCTCATCAGTCCTCTCATCAAACTCTCTGTCCCAGAGACGGCTGTGATTTCTACCTCCTGACTAGACTTCTAGACCATACCTGGAAATACATTACCTCCTCACTGTGTGTGTGTGTGTGTGTGTGTGTGTGTGTGTGTGTGTGTGTGTGTGTGTGTGTGTGTGTGTATGCTAAAAATGCATTGGCAATGAACTGGCCTAGTGCAGGCACATATCAGCTCTTGAGGTAAAAAAGTTCACTGAGAGCCTGTGTCCATCCCATGGGAACTCTGTACAGACACTTCGATTTTTCCTCTGATTTGTTTTTTGCACAACTCTCTACTACATCTCCCTTTGGATGGAGTGGACAGCCAATGGGGCAGTGTACCATGCTTTGATTTGCCATGAGAAATGAGTTGTAGTTCAACACCACTGTGATTTGTAATGCCATTTACATAATTAAACATAAGACAAGCAGCACGCGAAGGTGGATGTGGTTAATGGAGTTACACAAGAGCTAAAAATAGCAGACAGCTCCAGGCTTCAGGGGACACTGGGGTGGCACCTGCTGATGGGCACTGATGGCCGTGGAAAGACTGTCAGTCTGCCAGGAGCCATCTTCTGTTTAGCAGACCCCTCTTAATCAAGACTTTAACACTCCCCAGACATGGAACAGCTGGTGGTGGCCTGCTTCACAGGTGTCAAACTGAAGGTGATCAGCAGGGCCTCCCAGAGCTGGTCCAGAGCTTAGTCATTCTCAATACTAGTGCTACACCTTATTCCATGCACCCCTAAGCCTGACAGTGAGTTCACCTAAGCAGCTACACCCAGCAGCACTGGGCCACACTGGCCTTTGTCTTTACTTTGCATATATCCTTGTATCACAGACTTCCTCCGCTCCCTGCACCATGCCCCTCATCCTTCTTCCCCTTGTTTTAAAGGATGAATTAGATGCTGACATTTAAAAGTTCACGTAAGAACTAGTCCCTGAAGCTCAGCACTCCTGGGCTCACCTCCTGCTCGACCTGTTGTTTTGTCACTGGAGTGAATTTACAGCTTGTATCTCTAAAGTCTTCCAGATGTGTGGGGTATTCCTGTGGCCCCACCTAGTCCTACAGTGCTAAGGGGACTGTTTAGCTTCTGCTTTCCTATCCTGCCTTTGCTAAGCAGCAGGAGATGGCTAGGTGAGTAGCAATCAGCCCCCATCTTTACACTCTGTAACTTCAATGTGACACATGAGCCACCCGAGGCCCCACAGGACAGGAAACATGCCCAAGATGGTCCATGATCAGCACCCTGTAGTGTGAGTATAAAAGAGCAGAGGACATTTTCATGAGATTCTGAGAGAATGGGACAAGACAAAACCCCCTTTTCCCCACTGCCTGTGGGTCAGAGGCCTTCCCTCTCTGGTGGGGTGGGGTGAGGAGGAGGGTGATAAGGGAGGGAGGGGTAAGGTAGATGCACAGCAGTGAGGTTCTCTCAGCTCTTGCAGACACTAAGGCTTAGTGCACTAACAGTGCTGAGTTCTCCTCTTACAGAAACTCGATTCTCAGTGGTGGGCATGTTTAACAGAACTACCCTGGCCTCTGTAGTCTCTAGCTTCCTCTCCCCCTACCCAAATTTTAATGCATGAGCCAGGGGAGGGGTCAGGGGAGGTGGTGCCCAAAGCCAGAAGAAGCTCCATCCTGTGTTCTAGCTGCCACATCCACTTGACTCTCCAATGTCAACATCTACAGATAGGCATCAGCTGCAGCAAAGCTTCACTGTACAGTTCTACATGCGACTACTATAGGGGTCAGG
The DNA here is from genome assembly GCF_903995435.1 of Acomys russatus. NCBI lineage: Eukaryota > Metazoa > Chordata > Mammalia > Rodentia > Muridae > Acomys > Acomys russatus. The sequence goes on from NC_067149.1 coordinate 18,205,032, forward strand.
GCAGTCTTAGAGTCAAGTACAAATGGGGTGACACTGTTCCTACCTGACATGGACTCTTAAGAATCAAATAAGAGCTGGGTGTGGTGGCACACACCTTTAATCCCAGCACTCAGGAGGCAGAGGCAGGCCGACTGCTGTGAGTTCAAGGCCAACCTGGTCTACGAAGTGAGTTCAGGACAGCCAAGGCTACACAGAGAAACCCTGTCTTGAAAAACAAAAACAAACAAACAAATCAAATAAGAAACAAAAACAAAGCCCAGAATCTAGGCCCAAGCATGTACCTACACATTCCCTGCCTCCTCCGCCCCACGCCCCACTCTCTCTTAAAAACAAAACAAAACAAAACAAAACCCACTGGCATTAGTATGTATATACAGAGATGTACAACACAACCGCAAACACCTGGGCACTGATGGAAAGAAGACGCCAGTGATGACTTCATTCCTACTTCCTAAGTTTTGGGGTTTTTGTTTTGTTTTGTTTTACTTTAACATTTAGTTCCTAAGTTTAATGACAAAAGATTTTGATATATTGAGCTTAAGAATAAAAGGGGCAAAAAATAAAAAATAAAAAATAAAAGGGGCTACTGGTATTGTTTTTATAGACTAATGGAATGTTCCAATTTTTTTTCAAACCACACAAATACATCTGCATCTAATGAGACAGTTGTGCCTACCTGTCAAGCCTAAATAATCAAGTTGCCAAAAAAAGAGCTACTGTGACTCAAATGTAGACACTCTGAAGAATCCCTGGGGAGTGCACACCCACAGGATTTCAGGAGCAAGGGAAAGATACTTCCGGATGCTTGCTGTGCACTGGAATGTCAGAAGTGACTTACTTTCCAGACAGAGAACCAAGCCAGGGCCCAGGAGCCTGTAGACACAGGCTCTCTCACCTCCCACAGGCCCGTCTGCCCTCTGCTCAGACTGGCAGGATAAATGCCCACCCATTCTGATGCTCTGTGGCTGTCCACCTCTTGCCCCTAGAGACACAGGTCTACTGCCAGTAGCCAAGAAGGCTGCTGTGGAAAGCCTCATTCTGCATCCCTGCAAGTTGCTTTCCTTCCCATTCCTGGTTAGCACTGCCAATGCTGATACCTGTCATAGTGCTTGGGGGAGTCAGGAAAGCTGGCCACTTTCTTCCAGGACATTATCTGCACACACTTAGGAATGTTCTCTCAGATTCTCTCTACAACCTTCCTTTTCCAGGATTTCTGAATACGACTGCTAGCTACCTCTGCTGAGAAGATGCCAGACCCAGGAAGACTGGCAGAGTTCTTGCTCCCTCATGGTGGCCATCTCCTCCCTGCCCCCTCTCTCTTTTAAACTTTTTATTGGTTCTTTGTGATTTCACATCATGCACCCAAATCCCACTCATCTACCTCTCCCCTCGTACTCATCCTTCACCCTGCAACCTCCCCCCAATAGAGACAAAAAATATATAATTGTACCCAGTATCCCCATTTGTCCACACTTCTCGATTGCAATCACTTGTTGGTCTGGTACGAGGCCTCTGGCTTCTCCTACTCTAGCAACACTGGAACCTCACTGGGGACTCCTCTCAGATATCCTGTTGTTGCCCTGTGTCATGGAGATCCTGTGGTTTTGGATTTGTACGATCAGCCCCTTCATGCACTCCAGCAGTTCATTGATGAGGTCGATGTTAGGATAACCCAATTCAAAGCCTGAGAGTTATCTGAGCCTGCCAGCTCTCCTACTCTCAAGCCCTCAGGGCTGGCTAACCAACAACCCTCTGCAACCAGGCCCAGCTCTACCCTGCTGTCCAGGAGAGGTGCAGAGCCCACTCTCCTGAATGTTGCAGCTGTTGGGAGACATGGCCTGTTCTCCCACTCTCATGACCCCAGAGCCACCTCTCCCACCTGGCATAGATGGCAAGGGTCTGAGGGAGGAGAGGAGGGTGTCTCTCCCCCATCTGAGTCACTGCCCAACAGACAGGAAGCAGGGCCAGCTCTTGTGAGTTGCCCACGCAAGATGAGGGCCTGCTCTCCTGAGTGCCATGGCAGGTGAGGAGCAGGGCCAGCTCTTCTGCTCTCATGGCCCCAGGACCAGCTCTCCTACCTGCCATAGGTGGCAAGAGGTAAGGGTGCCCACATTGCCTGAAGGTTCCATCTCCAAAGTGGCTACAAACAATGCATTTGGAGGTACATGATCCCTAGAGACACTGGATTCTCTGCAAACCAGCTAGGGGCAGAACACAGGCTTTTCACTTTGGCAGTAGAACTGTTAGGAGTAACTTTCTTTGGAAAGAAACATCAGGAGATGTTCCTGGACAAGCTCACCTCCCTTTGCCAGTATGCTGAGTTCTGACCAACAATCAGCTCTTTAGCAACAGCTTTGTCATGAGGAAGTGTCCAGGCAGACACAGGAGTGAACAGACCTGAGAGCTGAAAAAAAGTAAAGCTGACCATGGCTAGCTGCTGCCATCTTCTCTTAGAGGGGGATTTTTTTTTTAATTAATTAATTTTTTATTTATTTATTTATTTTTTTAAACTGACTTCATCTCCTTGTTAGGCCACTCAGATTATAACACTAAGAACCAGAACTCTAACTGCTAGGATGAATTATGGACTAATAATGCATATTAAGTCCCTTCCTTTCTCTATCTGTATACTAGAAACCATAGAACAGCGCTTTGGAGACATCAGCACTGCTATGGACTTGAACTCATGTGGACGAAAGGATGTGGTACCCTTCTACCTGGATCTTACTTATCCACACCACCTTCAAGGCTGTATCTCTCATAAAGGCTAAAATGCACAGTCCTTCCTCCCTACCCCCAAAGAATGACAGCCACTATGGCACATTGTAGGTGACACCAACTTTCAGTGGGCTAGGAATATATGTGTGCTGTGCCCTTGGGGCTACGGGAGGACAGGAGCCTACAGGACAGGAGAAGCAAACCCAAAGCCCTCTCTTCACCCACAGCCGCAGAATAGACAGCCATGAAGGTTCTGAGCAACTACCAGGAAGCAATGGAGGCAAGAAGGCCAAGAGAGGTGGAGGCAGCTGATCAGTATCTAGGAATGGCTGTCAAAAACCCAAGGAGAATAATGCTGCGAGCAGCTCTGAGGAAGTCATCCCCACAGAGGCCTTCCATATTTACATGAGACTCCACCCTCCTGTGGAGTTGGCAGCAACCAATTCAGGGCAAGCCAGAGCTATGATAGGCATGCAGGCCAGCTATAGCATGCTCATAGGAATGTCACAGTGATCTGCACCATGGTGCCATGCCAACCTCCTCGTCAGTCTCCAGGAAGACACAAGGATAATAGGACACCTGCCACTGGACCCTGGCTTCTTCAGAGAAATGAGCAACAGTGGCTGTACTGAGAACTAGCATTAGGATGCTTAAACCCAACTGGCACTAACCACAGTTCAAGTTCAAGTCAGTGCTAGGTTAGCTGAATTCCCCCTGTGCTGCTTCTCTGGGCCTTGAAAAGAATTCCCTTGCTGCCAAAACTGGCAGTCCATCCGCCTACTAGAAAGTCAGAATCTGCTTGTTTTGAACAAGAAAGCCAAGAAAAGGCACTTGAAGGATGCCACCATCCCTAGAGAAGACAGTGCAAGAAACCCTCTGTCTCCTACCATCTGTCAGGGGGCAAAGTCCATAGAGCCACCCTTAATCCCACCCTAATTTGAGGCATTAGGCAAGGGAGTATACAGCCTGGGAAAAGAGTAACCTATGGTTGACAAGGGCATGGCCCAGCCTATCCTCAAACCCCAGCATTTCTCACTCCGCACCTAAGCCCAACAGTGCCTCTGTTGTTCTGGACTCAAGACAAAATAACACCAGCCACTTCCTGGGTAAGAAGCAAAACAGCAAGAAGAGGAAGCCCATCCTCCAGCTAGCAGCATCACAGGAGCCAGAAGAGCCCTTCTCTGGTCCCTAAGGACAGCATTTGGACTCCTGAACTGCAGCAGCCCATGGCAGCCACAACAAAGGAGAGCAGAGATAGCATAGTAAAGCAACAGAAGTTTAGAAGAGAGGTGGAGAGTCTGACAGGAGAAAAGACCTCTCCAGCTTCGTGACCAGATTCAGTGTCTCGAGAATCAGCCCTTACAGATCCACTAAGGAGCCCATGGGGAAGGGACCCTTGCTCTCCACCCCACTGGGTCTTTTGCAACATTCCAATCCTCCCCACCAACAAGTGGCCCAGGACTGCCACCTAGTGGGCTCTGCTCAATACGCATGACGCACAGAGGTCAGACCCCAAAGGGGTTGGTTGGGGGTGGATATACAGCAGTGAGACCTCATTCAGTGCAATTCTCCCTAGCTGTGCAATAACCCAAACTGTTGAGGAAACAGTTACCCAGAAGACAGTGAACAGCAGAAAGAAGTCAGTTATGAGTCTGTTCCTTCCGACTCTTCCTAAGAATAGGCAGCTTCTCTGCCCACATCTGCCCCATGCTGAACAAGAAGTGCCTGGAACAGGCACACTAGTTCCCAAATGCTCTTGTAGACTGCTCCTCACAAACACAGATTCCAGGCTCTGGCCTCAACCCTGACATGACCTTCTAGGACACTGCTTTACATGGGCATGGGAAGTGGCTTACTGTGGATACAAGAGGTGTCCATGAGGGCAGGGTGGGGCCTAGAAGAAGTGTGTCTGATAAAGGGTGGAGGTTGCATAGACATATTCATATGTGAATATGGTGACACAAACTGGTGAGGTAAACCCAGAGATCTGCTGCATGCTGCCTGTTGCTGAACTCAGTCATGTATTACCTCAAAGAGATTGCACGATGTTCCAGAAACAAAGTTCCAGTTCCACCTTGTTCACCAAAAGAAATATGAGCAATACCACCACTCCCCAAAGAACAGAGGGAAGCAGGGTAGGATCCAGGTGGCCTGGTTCCTGAATTTCCCCCTATGCCACTAATCACAATTTTAGTTGCTAAAGAAATAAAAGCCTCCCCAAAGCCCTAAAATCCCAGACCTGCTGTGGCCCAGAACATAGCAAATGAGCAGAATCCTGAGAAGCCTAAGGATCAAGGTGTGTTGAACAGGCAAATTCTTACCAGGAGAAAAGCAACTGTGTTCAAATGAAGGTCAGGAAGGGAGCCAGCCCCAGGGGCCCAAATGAGCCTGGACAGCAGATAAAAAGGAACATTCCTCCCCCTGGCAGTGACTCCAGAAGGAGAGAAAAAGAAACATGAGAGCACACTACCCTGACCCTCTCCCTCCTCCCTACCCTCTGGGGTCAACAGGGCTGCACTAGGGTCAACAGAGAACCAACTGCCTTTGGACAGCTGTATCTTCCTAGCAAGGGGTGTTGGCTGGGCCTACAACAGTGTCCCAAGTCCCTGGAGGAATTCTATAGACTCCTCTCCAGCCTGGGAGAATTGCCCATCCACCTATTACAACTGACCATCTACAGTCAAGTGACAAATGGAGCAGCCAATGTTTGGTGCTGGCTCTAGACAATCTTTGCTACTTTGTGGGTTTTCTTTTTCCCATCGTTTAGCCTCCCGGTTTCACCTTCTACTACTAGATAGGAGAGAAAGGATAGGGGCAAAGGGGGGATCCCTGAATATAATTTCTTTCCTTTTGTTTCTTCCTTGAAAACGACTACTAACAAGCAGCAACCAAACCCCATGAATGACTAACAACCACCAACCCCACTTATCAGGGCCCTAGCATTTATATACCCTCTCAGAAGTTCCCCAAATTCCAAATGTCACACAATCACAGAAACTATCTACAGCTGGCAAAACCATGCCTCTGCTAGAGCACGAGGCAAATCATAGTCAGCTGCTGCTGTCAGTCTGAAACAGCCCCACATCCCTACACCTAGGATTAAAACACATTCTTATAGTATTTCTGTGGGTTTTTAAAAAAATAAACAATAATTCCAGAATTCTCACTACATCTGGCTAAATGGGGAAAGCTCATGGCATGTGGACTCTACATTGAAACTGAGAGGGTTGCTCACTTTCCTGGAGAACAGAGGGAAAGCTGAGAAATCCACTTGGGGCTCCCAGGACCAGTGCTATACTGGCTGAGTCTCAGATTAGGAGGTGAGGTGGCCTCATTCAACCAGGACCAGACCCCTAGCAGCTGCAGCAACAGGAGCCAGGCTGCCTGGCCCCGTCTCAGTCCTTGTCCTGATCACATTCCCAAGAGGAAGGCCCAGTTCTGTGTGACTTGTCTCTGTTCTGCCTCATATGCTAGAAAACACTGGCTCTATGAAAGGTCTGGCCAGGGCTGACTGGACAGATGGCTGGGGGAAAGCTGTGTGCTGCGCTACGGTCAGCATCTTGACAGAAAATCTTCAGAATAACAGAGACATGTGTCTGAGAGCTCAGTGGAAGCCTGATGCTGCTTCTAGGCCAAATGACCACTAGAAAGAAAAAGCCAAAGGCAACTCAATCCAGGGGAATAACCCCTACATCCACTGCTCAGAAGCACCTTAAAGAATGGATGGGTAGAGCCAATAGCACTGTGCCTTCTCCAGGGCACTCCACTACTAAATGTGCAGAGCCAAGCAGTTATAGCAGCAAATACTCAGCACATGAGCCAAGCACAGGTTTAATGGAGAAAATGGGCTCCCAGATCCCTCGGCTCAAGTGAGGCTGTTATGCCTTGGGTATGAAGTGTTCTCTCCAAAGGGCTCCTGTGCTGAATTACTGAGAGTGACCAGATCATGAGGACTCTGCCTAAGTTGTGGATTAATACACTTACAGACTTACAATTTCATGACATTATTGGGAGGAAAGGGGAAGTTTGAGAGATGGGGCTTGCTTGTCAGAAGGCAGTCATAAAGGTTATGCCCTTCGATGCTGTGCAGTGGCTCCTGGGCTCCTGTCTCTCTTTGTTTCCTGGCCATGATGAGACTCAGCTTTGCCATGTCCTTCCACCTGCCTCAACACTGTCAGAAAGAACACCCAGCAGTGAAGCCAGCTATGAGCAGAAACCTTGGAAACCATAAGCCCAAATGAACCTTACCTTCCTTTCAACTGTTTCTCAAAAGGATTTGTCACAGTGGCTAGCACAGCACCTAATGGCACCTAAAGAACAGAAGCCACATGGAGTTCAGGACAAGATGAATGTGGGAGTCACTCAGGGTGGGGCACTGAGGAGGCAATAGAAGAGGGGGCAAATTTCCATCTGTCCCCAGCCTTCCTCCTCCACTTTAACAGCTTCAGCTTGATGCCAGCTGGACACAATTCCTAGACAGCCTATAGCTGAGAGAGGCCACACGACCATCATCCAGCCAATAGGATATGTCCAGAAATAGTGTACTCACTTCTGTTTCTTTAAACTGGCTATGAGCTCATCGAGCTAGAGCAACCACCTGGAAGCCACAGGTACTGACACTGGAAGCCCCCCACTAGCCCAGACCACCAAGCTATGGAAAAAGGTGCTGTGTCTTTCTGTTTGTGCCACTGTGCCTCTGGGCTCCCAGTCAACACCTGGCCTATCTACTCAGTTCTACAAGACCATCACTGTCCTGTCTGGGTCGTCACAACTTCCCCTGGGATTCTCGGTGAGCCTCCCATTGATTTTACCTCCTCTACTCTGAGCTCTCCCCCACCTTGATAAAGACCTACCATAAGCTCCCTCAGATCTCAGAGGCTGACTGTCCTCTCTGCTTGGGAGAGCTTATGATTGAGGGCTTCCTGGCCTGTCCCTATAAGTTACAGCTTCCCCAGCCTGAGCCCCCAGGCTCTTCCACATGCTCTCCTCTGATCTTGCAGTAGTGCAGCTGCTCCTCATCCTCACACCTCTTTCACTCTCTTCCCTCTAAGTCCTACTCACCCCTCAGGGCCCAATGTCAGATTCTTAGAGAAGCCTCTTGCTCACCTCCACCTACTTTAGGCCCTCACTGCCACTCTCTCTAAGCATTTTCCTCTTCGATAGCATCACTTAGGTCAGTTTGTAGCTCAAGAATGTTTACTTTTTTGATGTCTGCTTTTCCAAGGGGAGTCTAGGCTCCAGCAGGGCGGGTTCAACGTCACTACTATGGGTCAAACACAGTGAGACAACAAAGCCCAGATAAATAGCTGTAGCACAAGTGAGTTCAAAGGTCAAATGTACCTGGAGGACATGGAAACTCAATAGACAGATTTGTTGGAAAGATCATGGCGGTATCTGAGGAGGCATTCATGGGATCAGAAACCAAACTGCAATGCATTTGAGAAGTAGAACCACAACTTCACGACTGTGCCTCCACCATGCTCCGGGACAAAGGGAAGGAGGAGGAAGGAAGAACGCAGAAGAGCTGCTTGGGAAAGGGGTACTGGTTTCAGAACGGAAGCGAAGTATGGCGAATGGGGCTCTGGAGAGAGGCAAGGGCTAGGTCCAAGATCTAACCCAGGCCACCTGAAGGCAAGGCACCTCTGAAGCAGAGACTTCTTTCATACTCAGAAGCTACAAAGAGGCTAGGGAAAGGGGTGTGGGGATGGAGTGGCAGGGAGTCTTTGGAATGGGTTGCAAGGAAAGGTGGTCTTCCCAGACCCTCAAGGTCTCTCACAACCTGCAGGAGCAATGCCCAGATGTGGAGGAACACCTAACTGGAGTACACAGGATGCAGTCCTATGTGGGAAGAATGGGCCAATAGGACCACATGCAGGAGCAGTTCCTAAACACAAACCTGTCAGAGAGGAGAAATGCCTAAGACCAGGAGACACTGCAGGTCTTGGGAGAAAGCCAGGAAGGAAGTTAGTGCATTGGGCAAGAAGGAGAAAGTGAACAGTTTCTGACTTAAGATGCAGCCCAGAAAAACACATGCCCTGGAATGAGTGATGGATCTGGGAAAGCAATTAGGAGTGCTGCTGCAGGGCCTCCCTGCTGGCCTGGCTATCAGGGCCCAGGGGTCACTGTGGTTGAGGGTTTGTCATCCTGTTATCTCCTGTCACAGTAAGAATGGGGGATGGGCATAGGGATTCTGTCCCAGGGTCATCAGCAGATAGCAGGCCATCTGGCTCCCACGAAGCACACTCAGAACTAGGAGTCCTCACTCTAGTCCTAAGGGCTGGGGTGAAGAGAAACAAGAGGCAAGCAAATGGGAGAGAGCAAAGAGTTTTGGAGGCTAAGTGTGCCTGGGAATGGAAGCAGCCTGCAGGTCCAAAGCCACTGTGCACATTTAGGAAGGCTAGGACCTGGGTAGGAACGATGGGCCAAACACCTCAGATGAGGGGCTGGCTTTCCTGCTGTCCCAAGCTACCTTGTGGGGCCACCCCAGGGATGCTGTATCTGTGAACTGCCAAGGCCCCTGGGCCACAGAGTGTGAGCCTGCAACAGTGGATTAACTAAAACTCGTGAGGCAGCAAAGCCAGCTCTCCTAAGGGAGGATTAGGGAGGCACTGTGAAGAATGAAGAAAGGCTAAGAAAGGAAAGAAGGAAGCCTGCCACATCCCAGCTGCCGAGTTAACAGTCTCACTCATTTCTCATCAAAAACCTCTTCAGCAGAGGTTAAGCACACAATGGCCATCGAGAGCACTGGCCTGGTGTGGCTGCTTGAAATTCCATCCACGCACTGCCGAGTTGTATTTCTATTAATGTCCAGTGTGTGTCAGAGCGGAGATAAGGGGCCGACATCATGTCCAACCAGTCAGCTAGAGAATGGGCCCATGTTCAACACTTTCTGACACTGGATGCCTGTGAATGGAGGCCCCGCTGCCTGTGTATGTGACAGCACTAGCTGCCATCACCACAGGGTGGCAGTATGGAAGGGAGCAGCTCAAGGCCAGGTCAGGCAACCCATTCCATACACAAGTCAGAGGTGCAGACAGATGAGCAGGGAAGAGAAGTAAGCACAGACAGCGAGACCTGGGCCAGGAGTAGGGAGGCAGCCCAGCCCTGAATGGTCTTTTCCAGGGGGGAAATAGAAGCCTGCACTGCACCACTAACATCCGCAGCAACATTAGATCTTGGTCACTTGGGAGGCACTACACAAAAGGCTTGATCTCAACACTGTCCACTCTCCCTCAGGCTCCAGCCAAGGGAAATGGCAGGGAAGTCTTACTGAGATGTGGCACTGAGAGGAGGGCTGAAGAGTGCAAGGCATGCAACTTCCAGAGAGGTAGCCAGGGAACACAGCTGAGGTTTCCTTCCTCAGCCTCACATGGGTCCACAGCTAACAACAACCCCTCAAGTCCTAGTGTCCAGATGGATGCAAGCAGGAGTGTCACATCCTGGAAGCTGTGCCTCCTCTTCAAGTGCAGAGTGACTTGGGAGCACCAAGATAGAAGTGGGTGGCTCTGAGGGAACACAGGAACGCCGTCATCATTCTGCCACTAGAGTACTGTGTGCCTGCCGTTTCTTTGCTGTATTAGAACATGACCTGCACGGACCCTCCTGTCCCGCTCTAGTCCCTGCTGCTCTTCTCCCCAGCATTTTGAGGGAGCTGGGCTCTGTGCTGAGAATTAGCTGAGCACTTCCCTGCCAGAAGGCACAGGATGCTTTTGAGTGTGCCAGTCTGTGCTGAGGCACCTTGTTGACTCCAGGGGAAGTATGCTACATGACCAGAGAGGAAGCTGAATCTCAGAGGTTGAACAACAGGCACAGGTCACAGTGACAGTACCTGTAGAATCTTAAAGGCAGAGTCCAGAGGTCAGTCACTTGTTAGTTGCCACACTGTAGAAGGTGATTATCACCAGCCCATTTCTTGAATGATGTAACCTCAATGACTTGGTGTCAGAAAGTCCTGTGCCCAGCTAAAATGACTCACTGTCCCAGCACTCTTTCATGAGTACCAGAGGTGCTCATGTGACAGTTCTGCCAGAGACTTCCTGGATCTTTTCAGTGGAAAGTAATAAAGCTTCACTAAGAAATAGGCTTTGGGACCTTCCTTCTTCCTGAATTAGAAAATGATGTGACAACTAGAGGTCAGCAGCCACTCTACATCCACAAGGAGGGGTACAATGAAGACCAAAAAGAGACTATACCCCTCCTGACTAACTAAGCTATCACATCTGCCCAGACTGTCTGCTCATATCTTAAGTATGAGATAAATATACTCCATTCTTTAAGCCACTGCCCAGTGAGCTTCTATGACAGCAAAACCTCTCTGTATTTGGTGTACATGTTGGTCTATCATGACATGAGACAGGAGTGTGGCTCAGCCACTGAGTGGACACAATTTAGGAGAGAATCTGAGATGGGTCCGCTTAATAACCTTTTCAATTCTTTGCCTTGCCAGTAGCCAGCAGTGGCATTTACCCAAGGGCAACAACTTACTTAAGTGACAAGAAGGCAAATGTGGCATCATGAGCAACCCCATGGGCACTCACACCCAGCCTCACCAGCTGCTCAGAGGAAGGACAGAGGTAGGCACTGGTCCTCCTACCAAGCAAAAAGGCACACACCAATAAGATAACAGGAGCAGCAAGACACAAGAGTGAGGCACTTCCACCACAGGAAGTGGGCAGAGTGGGCCCCTGGGTATCCCTCTGTCTATTACCTCACACAGGCAAGGAAGGCAACCTACTGCTGAAACCAAATGTCCCACAAGCTTAGGCTTATGCATGACACCAAAAGCTCTGCTCAGAACACAAAGCCTGGAGTACCAGCTGGGCCTGCCCTTCCACAAGTCAGAATCTCCTGCTACTCTGACACCCCCATAGCTGGCAACTAGCAGCTCACTTCCTTGGGGACCCACTGGACGTACAGAGGCCAAGGGCCTGACTGCAGTTGACAGCCTGGTTGATCTTCCAGAAACTGAAAAATCTTTCTTCAGTTTTCTCCGTGTCCCGGGCTCAGCTGTCATCCTGCTCATTTGTCCCTAGTGCTAACATAAATTTTCATAGACATGCAATCTGCTAATTAAAAGTAACAATGTCGGAAATGGAACCACAATCAGCCACTTGCCTAACAAAGTTTGCACTAATGAGGACCTGCTGCTTCTGTGGGCACACAGTGGAGGGCACCAAGGTACCCCCAGACAGCTCTACAAGACTACGCTGCAGGCACCTAATAACCCTGTGATAGGGGCCAGGCTAGAAGCCCACCTCAAATTCTTACTTTTTCATTAGAATACAATGTATACATCTTAAGCTACCCAGAAGTGGGCCTTCCATTGAATGTGAATCTGAGCAGGCCACAGGGCCACAGCTTTCTTTAAACAGGCCCTCGGGCTCCCTGCTTCCTCCTAGGGAGATGACCATCCACCTCTGCCTTATGTAACTGCCACAACTCAGGCCACCTGTCCACACCAACTCCTGTCCTAGCAGTTCCCCCTACCCTCACTGCCCTGTTCTCACACTATACCTCCTGAGCCCCCACCAAGGGACCACTAGTTACCTGGTAGCTGATAAGGAGAATGCTAGACTTCTTCATGCCATGAATGCCATTATTTTCACACTTGACTCAGGTGAGAAATGCACATCCCCGGGGAGATACTGAAACCTCCACATGTAAGCCTATTATTGGGCCTGCCTAGGGACACAGCCCAGTGACCTATCAATGTTAGGACCAGCAATGCCTCATGTGCCCCAAAATGCCTTGGAAAAGGGTCTTTTTTGTTCTGGGACTAGCCTCTCACATGGCCTGGGCTGAGGATGCTTGCTCAGAGTCCAGGGATTCTCCTGGGATCACCAACATCCATCATTTTCTGACTACAGCAGAGTCCTGATCACTATCTCCTACTCAGTTGAGCTCATAGTGTCGGCACTCCTCCCCTAGAGAAAGCTGATTCCCTTCCCAAGATACCCTGGGCAGGGAAAGACAGTGTCCTGCATTGTTCTGCAGATAATGTCCAGAACCAAAAAGAGCAAAGAGCAAAAAACAACAACAAAGAACAAACAAACAAAACAAACAAACAGAAACACCAGGCAGAGAAATCTATAGAAAAAGATGGCTTGTTCTCAAAAAGAAAAGAAAAACAGCCAATAGAACTGTGAAGTGGAAACAAGAGGAAGCCATTGTTTTGGACTAAACTCCAGCATAGACCAGGCTAAAATCAAAATGAAGTCACTCGTGCTAAAGTTCCCCACCACCAAGCTGAAACTAAGCTGTTTATCCAACCTTCCCAGAAGTGGGATTAGAAAGAGAACAGCCAAGCTTGCATGCAGGCCAGTATGAACCAGTCTAACCACGAAGCTCCTGATGTCCAAATCCTTACACAAAACACAGCACTCTCAAGTGAACAGCTAGGTCCTACTGTCCTTTCCCTGGCCTCATCTTAGAAAAAAACAGCTGGTACAGTGCAGCCAGTCTCCTTTTTGAGCTCACTTCTACTGTCTTCAGAAAGTCTTTTTGGTCAGATTTGCTCAGACCCTGTCCAGCCATGAGAACACTGGTCTGCTTCATAGATTGTTGCCCAAGTCTAGACCTGAAAATAAAGGCAAGCTCGCTCTTTTCAACCAAAGTGTTAGAATTTGGTCAACTGACAGAGCCAAATCTAGAGATGACCAAGGTGTAGGAACTATAGCATCTTCTGGATGGCTAATGGGTGTGCTTAGATCCACAGAAAAGGGTGGCAGTGTGTGTGAGGGGGAGGCACACAGAAAAAAGTGGCAGTGTATATGAGAGAGGGGCACACAGAAAAGAGTGGCAGTGCGTGTGAGGAAGAGGCATTTTTTGTACTATATAAAATGGCAAAAGAGAAGCAAATTGGGAGTGGAAGGGGTTTAGAGGGCTTTCCCCATACAGATCACCATGTTGTCTCCAGAGGAACCCTCACTGCAGATGAGACCAGGGCTCAGATGCCAGCCAACATAAAATCCTCTCTCTAGGAAGCTGAGGCAAGTTACTTCATAGACAAAAAGACTAAGGCTACAGAGAAGGCTCAGTGCTGAAGAGTCCTGGCTACTCTATCACAAGGATCAGAATCTGGACCCCAGCACCCACATCAGATGGCTCGGCACACACACACAAGTTCATTCTCATATATTCTCTCCTCTCTGTCTCTGTCTGTCTCTGAATCTCTTTCTCTCTCTCTCCCTCCCTCTCTCTCTCTCTCTTTCTCTCTCTCTCTCTCTCTCTCTCACACACACACACACACACACACACACACACACACACACACACACACTTACACACACACATACTTTTTTAAAAATTGAAAGACTGGTTACCCTATCCACTAAAAAGCTGAAGCCACTCAGCACACAGCTGCCAAAGCACTGGGTACAAAGCCCAGCTTGGTGTGGGTTCCCACACCTGAAATCCTAGCTATCTGGAGGCTGACACAGGAGGATCCCTACAACTCTAAGGCCAGTTGGGCTACATAGTAAGTTCCAGAGGCCAGATCACCAAAAGCAGAGAAAATAACATAAATAAAATAAAATCCCCAGAGGTGAGCACTGTTGCTCAGAATTTTTCTGCAATCCAGTAAAATCCAGCCCAGGGCCTCTTTTAATATGGCCTCCGATCTAAAAGTGGTCCAGGCACATTTTAGGGTCATAAACACAACAAAACCAGGCAGAGATTGTGTGTGGCCTGTAAAGCCTGGAATATTTCCTCTCTGGATCTTTACAGAAAAAACAAGCCGCCTCTGATCTGATCTAAGACCAGGCTCAGCAGACAAAACAAGCAAACAAAGATTTAAGGACTTGAAGGACAGAAGGGAGGAACAACAAGATTGTTGTCCCAGTTTAGCCTTTTATCAGCCATCTGGGTGCCAGCAAAACAGACATAGGCAGGAAATGAAGATCTCTAGAAGAGGCCTAGATGTGGACAAGGCCACCAAACTGCTCAGTTAAATGTCAGCCCAACTTCATGGCATTAGGCCTGTATTCACAAAGCCCACTTGTCCTGCTTTCTGGCAAATCAAGTTTAAAGTCTAATAAGTCACTGGCTAGGAATCAAATAAACATCTTTTTAGTTGATTTTCTTTTAAGGTTTTAGTTACATGTATTTATTCTCTGTGTGTTTGTGCCATGTGTAGCTCATACGATACCTTGCAAGTGTCAGCTCTCTATCATGTGGGTTCTGTCATCAGGCTTGCAGCAAGCATCTTTACCCACCATCTTACTGCCCTCCCAGTTCCCTTTATGAGATAGGGCTTGCTACATAGTCCTGGATGACCCGTAACTTATAGTCCCAGCTAACCTCGAACTCATGGAAATCCTTCTGCTTCAGCCTCCTGAATGCTGGGATTATAGTATGTACATCACATCAGACCCTGACTTGGGTTTTGGTTTGGTTTTTGCTTTTTGCGTCTTGAAAGAGCTAGAACTCTACACTGTTATCCATCCTAGGGATAGCTGCTGTGATACACACCTGCTTCCCTCTCTTAGCAACAGGACTCAATGAGACCCCAAGGAAGGCCCGGCAGTTCCATGCCTGCTGTCTGCCACTCTTTGTCTGTTTGCATGCTGACCACTTGAAGGGGCCGGCATGACCACCACATGACTCTTACTCAGCAACAGTTTGTCTGTGGAAAAGCCTGCAAAACTGTAGGAGGGTGATATTTGGGAGAAGTGCTAAAACTTACCACCACATTAAGTTTTGAAAATTGCAACTTAGAGCCTTGCTTAATGTTTTCCTCGTATCATAAGCTAAAGATTTCCATAACTCATGTGTCAGTTTGTGGAAGCATCCAAACAATGCAGGAGCTGTGACAGTGACCAAAAGAGCCTACTGCCTGGAAAGTAGACAGCACAGCTACTCTATAAGAGAGCTTATAGGCTTAGACTGGCCACGGCTGATAATGAAGTGGCCTACCAACTCTAGGAACATCTGACCCCATGGCTGCATTTGCAATTGAGCACTTCCCAGAGTTGATGCTGAGCTCTTTTCTTCTGGATCTTGTGAAGAGAAAAATCCCACCCAAGCTCTACCCCCACCATCCTAAATGTTACTTCACACTGGCTTCTGTGGCCTCCCTGCCTGGTGCACCCTCCACTCTAGCCAGAGAATCCACAACTCCCCACCAGCCTTTGTCTCAGGCTCATTCAGCCCCAGCACCCTTCCTTCACCTTCCTCATCTGGCACTTCAACTCACCCTTCAGATCCAGCTCCCTTGCCTCCACTCCCAAAAGACCTTTCTCACCCTCCGAGAGCACATCACCTTGCTTCTCCAGCATCTTCCAGGCCCTCCTTCAACTCCATGCTGTCACTTATGAGAATCTAGCACTCTTCTAACAAATACATCTGCTTAAGTGCAGGAGCAGCCATGTGTTAGGAAACTAAGCCAGTGTCTAGCATGCTATGCTAAGTGTGTGTGTGTATGTGTGTGTGTTGTTGTTGTTGTTGTTGTTGTTGTTGTTGTTGTTCACAAACAAGGAAGAAGGAAAAAAAGGGAGGACAAAAAGAGAAAGAAAAAAGAGAGAGATGAAAAAGCATCTGCTGTCTGTCAGATGCACTGAGATCTCGGATACCTATTAATCCCCACCTAGAAAGTATCAGGCGAAGCTGTGATGCTCACTCTGCCAGGACTACGTTTCTCAATCCACTATGCTCCAGAACAGAGGACTAGTGCCCTGAACCACTTCATTTTCTCCTGTTTCTACCTGAGTGTTTGACTTGTGTTCCAGGCTTCCTCCGCAAACCCAAAGGGAACTCTCAGCTCACACAGGCTCCAGGTATTCTCAGGCCTTCACCTAAAACAGACCTGGGGCTGGACCCAGATGCAAGGACAGAAGCAGGTGTGGCACACAGAGCTGTTCATTACTGTTGCAATAGATGGGAACCGTTAACACTTCAGTTAGCAGAGCCAGTTATAAACATTATTACCTTTCCTTCTCATTAGTTTTATGAACTTTTCCCAATAATGAGCTCAATCGCTCACTCATACAGAAGAGGATGAAAAATCAATACTATTAAAGGCAAACAGAGAGGGCAGAAGTACACACCAAATACCTAATGCCTCTCATTATGTCTAGACAGGGCTACAGGTCCAAGGGTGTGGGACTTAGGGACACTTTAGTCACAGAGGCACTAAGGAGGCTTAGCAGCCAGTTCACTCCAGCAGCCACCAGGTGTGCCTCAGGTTCACCTGCTCCCAGTGCACGAAGAAGCTCTGACTCAAACACGGGACTACCAGGCCCCATGAGCTCTGCCCTGAAGGCTGCCAAGCAATCCCCAGCCTTTCAGCTCTTTTATGCAGAAGGCATGAAAGGCATGAATTGGCGGGGAGGGGTGTCCATACTTTTTTCTTCTCCATCTTTTTTGCTCTCATTTAAATGTTTTTTCCTCTCATTTAAATGTTCCAGAGTTAGAATTCTCTCCGCTGAAAGTGCTTGCCAACCCTACCCATCCCCAGTGAGCTACTTCCTTTATGCTGATGGCAACAGCACCTGCCCAACACTTCAACTGCTGACAAAAAAGAGTGCCTCAGTTCCCTTCTTCTGCAGGTGGCTGTAGGTCTGCAGAACCACCTGCTACAGCATCTCTTCTAGACAGTTCAGCATTATACCTGCCACAGGACCTCTTCTAGGAGGTGTCCCAGCTGCAGCACCTCTCAACAGAAACCAACTCCAGCAAACTTTTAAAAAAAGAGTGAATTGGTAGCTATCAGCAAATGACCTGTTTTTCAAGATGTCGGGGGCCCAGAGAGAAAGCAAGGTACACTGGAGGGGTAGGTGAGAGTAAAAGACATAGCCTAATAGCACAAAGGGCCTCACAGCCCACCTAAGCTACAATAAATAACTGCCACCCTGGCTTCCCACTCTCCCTCTGTACTCAGTTCAAATTGAAATCCCTGGGAAGGGGCTATCTATCCCTGGCTGATCTTGGGAAATATGCCCAGATCTAGTTTCCACAGACGCACTGAAATTAAAATCTTACTGAGGCCACAACCACAGGAGACAGGAAAGCTCCTGAAAGAATATCAGAACTGTAGTCATAAGGAGAAAAGAATGTTGAGCAGCCAAAAGTGGAAATGCCCACGAAAGTAGACCAAGTATGTTCAACTTGAAGGGACTTGCTCTACCATTCCCTGAAAACTGGGAGAAAGCTAGCAGGGGCAAAATCTTTTCATTCTAAAGCAGCAATCCATTACCAAGCACACAAACAAAAATCAGCACACCTGTACCTAGGGACCCTAAGCCCTTCCCACTTTACCAGTAGAAGTATTTGCCCAAGGGGCAGTCAGAATGTGCAGGAGAAAAGGCCTGGCTTCACCTTTGCAGGTGGAAGGAGAGAGGCTGTGAATTCCCCTCCATTGTAATTAACACCTTTCAGGTGAGAATGAAGTGATAGCACACCTGTGGACTGCTATGCTCTTCTCTAGAACTGTGGCAGGTGAGATGACTCCTGCCTTGCTCAGGCCACATGATTAACCCTGTATCTCTGGAAAGTGATCCTTTGTACTACTGGCTGCCAGGCTGCCAGGCTGCCAGGCTGCCAGGCTGCCTGCCGTGGGGCAGATACCCTCTTCTTCAGGAAACCTCAGATTCTGTTCTAAAAGCACAAGTCAGAAAGTTCCCATTCCTAACACTGTTAGCATGCCTCTCCTGTTTCAGAGGCATGGAGGGCTGCTTTGTTGTTAGCACCTCAAGCCTCCCAAGGCCTTCTATAATCTGTCAGGCCTTGACCTGTTTTCTCATCCTGCATTCCACCCCATCTTAACTGCTTCCCAGTCCTGGTGACTACCCATCTTCCAGGGTGAGAGCCAACAGGAAACAACATTCACAAAGAACTCATCTCTACCACTAACACTGACTGGAACCAACTCGGCCTCTTTCAAAGTTCCTAGATTAAGTCTGTCTTCTCCTCGAGAATGAAATTTCGCAGGACCAAGAAGCTAAGGGCTTATACCTTGCAGAGCGCTTCACCCACTGTGTGCTTTGAATAGCTGTGTGACCAGCAGGAGTGTTAGCTTGTCTTTTTGCTCATCTCATCCCAGAGCTGCACCCCAGTTTCTGCACCCTTCTGTGTGCACAGGCAGACCACTGCACTTGCCATCACCCTGGTTCTGCTCTTCCACGTCTCAACCACGGCAATGAAAGGATCCTAGTTGCAGAGCACAGTCTCCCTAGTCCCTGAGTTTGAATGGTTTAGCCCTGGGCACCCAGTGCAGTTCAGGCCAATGGATGGAAGAGAAATGCTGCTGGAGGGGGTTCTGGGAAACCTGTCCTCTTTGACAGAGACAGAGGTTGGAAGAGCTTTTCTGCTGCTCAGAGTTGTAATCATGAGGCAGCGGCAGCAGTCAGCCTGAGTATGGCTGGTTCCCCAGGGAAAACTGGACTGGGGTTGGGGGCTGCAGAGTGCCAAATCCCTCATGAAGCCAGTGAACTGGCCCATCCTAGGGGTACTCCTAGACGCCTTACAAACTTTGCGTTAAAGCAGAAGAATCCTAACTAACAGCTCCAATCAGTTAGATGCATTAATAACAGTAGTAGCAGTCATAGCACTCCATTGTTTGCCAGCTCCTGCTAAGCCCTGGGTAGCTATTATCCCTGACCCCTGGGGCAATCCTGTGTGTGAGCATCAGGACGCTCCAACAAGGCTCAGTGGACTGAAGCTGTAAGCAAAGAGCACCTGGGCTGCCTTGCTGTGAAAATTATGCTCTTGGTGTCACACACTGCATGCCCCAGAGCCCAACCCCTACGCCCTCCTGACACACATGGTACTGCAACCCTTACACAGTGATGGCTATGACAAATGAGACTCAATCCCCGATAGCTCTAGAGGCCTGAAGCCACGGGGATGGACTTTTAACAAGGTGGCAAAGCAAGCCAGTCAGTCAAGAGTCTAAAGACTCCAAATTCCCAGGGCCTGGAAAGCACCTTTCCCCTACAGCTACGATACATATATCTGTGGAGAAGTCTGAGCCTCAAGGCCCAGGGGCAGCAGGCTTCAAGCCCAGACTTTTGTTGCCCATTATTACACAAACTGGCAGATGGGCCAGCTCAAAAGGCATACTCACCAGTCGAGCTGACTGCTGCTGCTCACGGGTGGGGCTGGCCCACTTCTTAGGCAGTGATGCCTTCAAGTGCTTCTCAGCTGCCTCTTTCTCCTTTTTTGCCACCTTGACCAGCTCATCCTGTACTGCAGCCTGCTCCTGTTGGAACCTAGGCCAAAGAAAAAAGTTGATGCCAAAGGCATAGCTGGAAGAGCATGGGCAGGAAAGGCCTGCCTGCTCACTGTACCTGACTAAGCAAGGATGGGGTTTCTCGCCCTTGGTTGCCCAGAAAAGCGGGATAGAAAACCACAGGCCAATTCTCTCACCTGAGAAGCCTCAGTAACAGGGCCCAAGTCAGGGGACAGTGACACTTAGGACAACTCAGATCAAGAACAGGAGAGCTAGCCACAGACAAAAAATTGGGCAATCACCTGCCAGTGGGAGTGTACAGGGCAGGGCTGAATCCCATGTGAGCCATCTTTTCAGACAAGTAGGCAGGGTGAGCATGCCCTTCTTGTTTGACTGAGAGCCTAAAGGTTTTAGACAGCAGCAGTTTGGAGTTTCAAATGTCTAACTTTGTCCTGAGTATAATCGTACCCTTTGATCTGTCCTGGCATTCTGCTAGTGTGCTGCAGTAGATAAAAGTTAGCAGGACTAAGATGCCCTCCGTGTTGCTCATGGGATGTCTACATGTAGAAAAATGCAATTAGACCCATATTAATCACCATGCACAAAACTCAAGTCCAAGTGGATTAAAGACCTCAACATAAAACCAGAGACATTAAATTGGTTAGAAGAAAAGGTAGGGAAGAGCCTGGAACTCATTGGCACAGGAGACAACTTCCTGAACAGAACACCAGCAGCCCAGGCCGTAAGGTCAACAATTAATAAATGGAACCTCAAGAAGCTGAGAAGCTTCTGTAAGACAGAAGACACTTTCAACAGAACAAAGCAACAGCCTACACACTGGGAAAAGATTTTCACCAACCCTACATATGACAAAGAGCTAATATCCAAAATATATAAAGAACTAAAAAATTAAACACCAACAAACCAAATAACCCAAGTAAGAAATGGGGCTCAGAACTAAACAGAAAATTCTCAACAGAGGAATATCAAATGGCTAAGAAACACTTAAAGAAATGCTCAACATCTTTAGTCATCAGAGAAATGCAAATCAAAACAACTCTGAGATTCCATCTCATACCCATCAGAATGGCAAGGTTAAAAATCCAAGTGACACCACATGCTGGCGAGGATGTGGAGAAAGAAGAACACTCCTTCACTGCTGGTGGGAATGCAAACTTGTACAACCACTTTGGAAATCTATCTGGCACTTTCTCAGAAAACTGGGAATAGGGCTTCCTCAAGACCCAGCTATTCCACTCCTTGGAATAAACCCAGAAGATGTTCCACCACACAACAAGGACATATGCTCAACCATGTTCATAGCAGCCTTGTTCATAATAGCCAGAACCTGGAAACAGCCTAAATGTCCCTCAGTTGAAGAATGGATAAAGAAACTGTGGTACATTTACACTATGGAATACTACTCAGCTATTAAAAACAAGGAAATCCCGAAATTTGTGGACAAATGGGTGGGACTAGAAATGATCATACCGAGTGAGTTAACCCAGAAGCAGAAAGATTCACATGGTATATACTCACTCATAACTGGGCACTAGCCCAAAAGGCATGTCCATGAAAGTCTTCACTTACCAGGAGATTGGGATAGATGTGAGGACATCCTATTGGGACTCTAGGTATGAGAAATATAAGAGAATGGGGAACTAGAAGGATCCAGAGTGTCCTAGAAACCTACAGAAGAATATCGTGATGGGTGGATCTGGGCCCAGGGGGGTCTGCTCAAACTATTGCACTATCCAAGGACAATACAAGTAGTAAACATTGAACCCCTACTCAGATCTAGCCAATGGACAGGACATTCTCCATGGTTATGTGGAGAGCGGGGACTGACTCTGACATGAACTCTGGTGCCCATATTTGACCACCTCCCCTTGGTGAGGAGGCCTGTTGTCACTCAAAGAAAGAATAAGCAGGCTACCAAGATGAGACTTGATAGCCTATGACCATACAGTGCGGGAGGAGGTGCCCCTCAGTCATAGAACTAGGGGAGGGGAATAGGGTGAAAATGGGAGAGAGGGATGAAAGGGAGGATACAAGTGATGGGATAACAATTGAGATGTAATCTGAATAAATTAATAAAATAAAATTAAAAAGAAAAGGAAACAGCACAAGCAGCATCAAGGTCACAGTAGAGAAAGTGCCATGGCATCATGAAAAGCTTTACCATAGCCTCACTGCAAACTTGTATCAGTAACAAGTTGAATCTAAAAATTGAGAATGAATAAACAATCTGATTAGCAATAAAGATGCTCAAACGCAGGTGTAACTGATGGAAAGTAATTATAATAGTCAGTAAAGCAGCAAGATATGAAAATGCCTATGATGTTAATATACCCTAAGCTAAGGTAAAGACATGGCGTCCAGAGAGACATCCCAGAACAGCCACAGCAGTAGCACTGAGATAATGAGTCTATGGGGGATTTGTTTTTATTTTATGTATTTTTCTAAATCTTTTATCAGCATTACTACTCTAAATTTGTTAAAAGTTACTGAGGGGAAGGAGAGGCTGTACATTCCTAGAGATGCCATTGGGATTTAGGAAGATAAATTTTGAGAACATAGATCTTTACCTAGTGCTGTCCTGTGGGAGGGCAAGCCCCGAGCCATGGCTGACACTGTCCTTAGGTGGAGGCTGGGCCCTGGGACCATCCAGAGGCTATTTCCTCCAGGATGCTGAGGAAGCCATGAATAAAGCCCACAGGCAGTCTCTGTGAACTGGCCAGGCACTGCTTATCCTGACTACA
This sequence comes from Acomys russatus, assembly GCF_903995435.1. Taxonomy (NCBI): domain Eukaryota; kingdom Metazoa; phylum Chordata; class Mammalia; order Rodentia; family Muridae; genus Acomys; species Acomys russatus. The sequence continues at coordinate 18,227,676 of NC_067149.1, forward strand.
CCCCCATTAAGAACAGCCTCCTCTTACTCCTTCTTACTCTGTGATTTCTCCAGGTGACAACTAGTGGGTCAAAATATCAGAAAGCTGGCCTAAATATAAGCCACTTTTACATCCTAGGGGCAGAGAAAATGGTCCTGCTCCATGACTCTGGTAAGTTCTCAAGATAATGGCCTGTGCTGGCAGGAAGTTCATCACACAAACCTGGGCAAGCTCCACTTCCTCCATTCCTACAGAACCTGTCCTTTCAGTTCTAGGTTTTAAAGATGGAATTTTTTTTTCTTGTTTTTGTTGTTGTTTATTTATACAGTGGTACATGTACATCTGCAGGCCAGAAGAGGGCATCAGATTACATTATAGATGGTTGTGAACCACCATGTTGGAGCTGGAGAGATGGCTCAGAGGTTAAGAGCACTGACTGCTCTTCCAAAGGTCCTGAGTGAAAGATGGATTTTTTTTTTTTTTTAAATACAAATGCTTTATTTAACAGTTGCAGGTCATTCCATGGGTTAAGTGGTGGATATCCAGGACCCAGCAGCAGGGTCAGCGCAACCTCCGAGCCTCTCTTTCTGACTCCAATAGGGTGAGCACATCACCCTCTCGAACGGGGCCTTTGACGTTTCGGATGATAGAATGGCTGGTGTCATCCATAAATTCCACATGCACCTGCGTGCACTGTCTCTGTGAACCGGTCCTGTCCAGCACTTTGGTTACCCTAGCCAGCTTTATGGGCTGCAGGAGGCTCGTGTCCATGATGGCGGGGATCTGGCAGAGAGCTAAAGATGGATTTTTAAGAATCCCTCTTTGGCCACCATGGAGTTGTGTTTCAACACAAGTAACATAAAATATGAGGCAAGTGCTCCAGGGCCTCAGGTATGGGGGGGGGAGGGTAGGGAGTGGCAGAAAGAGGCTTGGGGATTGGGGGAGACAGCCAGGGGATGCAGACTCTTGAGCTTACCTCTTGAGATCCTCCTTCACTGCTGAGGGGTGTTGGCCACCACCATTCTCTGCCTTGGGCACTTTAACGTCTACAAAGGAACCAGAGGAAAAGTGCCAATAACAGCACTGAGGATGGTTGAAGAATATGTGGAGGAACACACCCACACATGTCAATGTACTTCCTCAGGAAACCACACTCTGCATGTGGACAGATGTCCTCAGAGAAAAGCATACCCCATGGACAGACTGCAGACTGCACAGTCTCAGTGGAACAGTCTACAGAGCCAAATGACATGAGGCTGCTCTGTCCACAGGTTCTGCAGCAAGGCGTCCTCAATGTGGGGCTTGCAGCAAATCACCTGAGTGCCGTTTTCCAAGTTCGCCATTACTTGCCCACAGCTGTTAGGACTCTGACTCTAACTCCACCATGTGTCTACAAGAAGAGGGTAGAGGCTCTCATATCCTGCTTTTTTTGGTACTGCCATGCCCCTCTAAAACTCAGGATGAGACATAACTACATCCTAACAATAGTAAGAAGCAATTTGAACTAGAAAGCTCCCCACCACAGATGGCATTGTTAACTTTGTAAGATGATGGAAAGCCTTGAGCTCTCACACTTAACTCTGTGCTGTATGTGATGTCCTATGCTGCCTCAAGCCTCTACCCAATTCCCATCAGTAATAAAGCTCTGACCAAATGCTGCCCTTTAATTTTGGACTTCCCAGCCCCTAGAACTTTAAGAAACTGACTTCTTTATAAACTATCCCACCTATAATATTTCCTTATAGCAACCAAAAAATGGCATGTTTCTACAGATTCCTAATTCTAGTGAGGCATTCTCTCCATTTTAAACCTATCTTACTTCTAGAATTACCTAGAACTATCATATATTGGAGACTTCTCTCATGATGACAATGAAGATCTTGTCACTTCTCCCCTCTGAGTCCCCCACCTCTAGCCCAGGATTCTAAGGCAGGAGCACCTACACCAAATATAAACAAGGGGCCAAGAAGGGGTGCACAGGTCTTCTATCCCAGTCCAGGAGGAAGGCATGTCCAATGGCCACACCCACTCATGTGAGGACAGTGGCACAGCTGAGATCTGAATAGGGCATACCTCATGCTCCTCAGTGACAGACCAGGCTCTCAATAGGGACTGAGGCAGAGGAGATTGCTGCTGAGTCTGCATCTCTGCAGTAATGCTCCTCCTACTCACTCACAAAAGCTGTGTTTAGGTACAAATTATGGTGTTTGATTTTGGTTTTGATAGAAAATTCTTTTTCAGCGGTGGGAGTATAACTCAGTTGGTAAGGTGCTTGCTTGGCATACAAGAAGCCCTGGTCCAGCCCTGGCACCTCATTCAGCTAGGATGGTACATGCCTGTGATCCTGACACTGACAGCTGGGACAGAAAGGCCAGGAGTACAAAGTCATCCTCAGATGCAGAGTTAAAGACCAGCTTGAGCTACATGAGACCCTAACTAAAAAAAATAATACCCTTCCCCACCTCAGAGAATGTGGCACTGATCTACCAGCCTCTCCCCTGTGGGACCCCAGGTCCCTGCTCCAGCAGTGCTGAGCACCTTCCTGTACCCCTCTGCAAGTATCAGTGATGGGGCTTTTCCAGCAAACATCTGTCCATTGTGCTCACTTTAAACTGAGTCATCACAAGGACTTCTCAAAGTCTCCACACACCAAAACCACCACTCTGTCAACATTCTGTTGTCCTCTTTATCATCCACTCCCCAGGTATTTTATTTCCACACTGACTGTAGTTTCTTAGAGCTTCTCCCCTTCCTTTCTAGTCCACTATGGTAGGTGGAACCTCTTCGTGTCAATGATCTTGGCTCTTGCACCCAAGCAACAGTGTCAGGGAACAATTTAATTTTAACAATATTTTCTAACTTTGTTCTATCACTAACACGAAGGCAAAAGCTCTGTTTAAAAGATGCCTTAAAATGAGCCCATTTCAACCTGGTTCATTTCTGCCAAATCTTTTTCCACACTCAGAAACTTAAACTTTGCAAAATATTTTGTTATTGCTAAAACTAAGTGACACCTGAACTCCCATTATTCCTTTCAAACAGCTAGAACTTAGTGAAATTGAAGCCAATACTCATTCTCCAAAGCTGGGATGAAAACACACTATGATAATCTCATTTTCCCATTGTTTTCACCCTCTCATAAAGCACACCAGGTCAAGCTAGACCTCTTTCAGTCCCTCTCATCTTAGGGAAGAGGCATGCTGGGTAAAGGATGGTGATGGAGGTAGGGTGTGGGGTTGAGCTTATGCAGCTCCTTCCCTAAAATCTCAGAGTGAACGACAGGCTCTGATTGCCTGTGGGAAGCCCTGAGGCTTACAGCACAGCGGGAGGAGTGTCAGAGCTCTCTAGCCCAGGGGAGGTGACCAGACCAATGTCTCCTCTTCCTTTGTCCTTTGTAGTCTGGAGACAGCAAACTGCTTCTACACCCTCAACAGGCCAGGCTATACCCCACCTTTGAGCCTCTACTCCTACTGTTCTCCTGCCTGAAAATCCCACCCAGCACATCCCAGTCTTCCCACATTCTGGCAGCCCCTGAAAAACACAAGGAGCGTGCTCAGTACCATCCTGGCCTAAGGCAATTGGCATGAGCTTCTGGTGCTACGTGGTGGCACCATGTCATAAGCCCCAGGGTGGATATATAGCCTTTAATTAGAGCTGTGTGCACCCTTAGAGAGGGGGGCTTGTCTACCTGGCTTGTGTCCCTGCAGTGCTACCTGGACAAAAGTGGACACTCTCAGTCTCTAATTTTACAACCCCTCAAAGAAGATGGGTAGGAAGGGCAGCAGCAACTCGAGGCCACACACCAAAGCTCCCACACAGGGACTACCCAGGTGTGGTGGTCTGAATAGGAATGTTCCCCATAGACTCATGTGTTTGAATGCTTGGCCCACAGGGAGTTTCATTATTAGGAGGTGCGATCTTGTTGGGAGAAAGTGCCACTGTGGGGGTGGGCTCTGAGAGCTCCTATACTCAAGCGACACTCAGTGTGGCACACAGTCCCCATCTGCTGCCTGCAGATTAAGATGTAGACTCTCAGCTCCTTCTCCAGCAATGTGTCTGCCTGCACACTGCCATGCTTCCTGCCATGACAATGGACTAAATCTCTGAAACTGTAAGCCAACCCCAGTTAAATGTTTTCCTTGTAAGAGTTGCATTGGTCATGGTGTTTTGTCACAGCAATGAGACCCCAGCTAAGACACCAGGGCACAGTCTGCCCTCTGCAGTAAGTAATCAAATTTCAAGTAACAGAGCAGCTTCTCACAAGGGTTCGTTGAGTAGAACAGCAAACACTCCAAAGGCTTCTGAACACCCTGTCTCCACTGTTCCTTGCAGTCTTCTCTTCACAGCTTTTTGCTTCTTTGTGTTTGCTACAAGCAATTGTTGGGGAGGAGCACAATAGAGCAGCATGGACGCAAGCTCCACAGCGGCCAGGGTGTCTTGGGAAGGTCAGATCAGGGCACCTGAGTCACTAACGTACCCCACTGGCCCACTTTCATACGCCTCATTCTTTGACAGGCAGCTGGGGTAGAGCTGTTTCAGCTGAGTGACAGACACTTCTGCTTATCCTGGATACTGAAAGGCAGACGACATCCTACCTGAGCTGACAGACCATGACCTCCTGCCTCATCTTTTACATGTGAAGTCATGGAAGCCCTGTGAGGAAAACAGTTTGGCCCACAGTGCACAAGCTCTGACTACACTGCAGTCTACACCACACCAGACAGTGTCTGCTACATGGAGTGATTCACGTCACTCAGGAGTAAAGGCAAGGCCCGCAGCAGCCAGGCAAATCTTTCCCAAGCTCTGTCCACACTCTCCCAACATACCTGTCTGAGGAGCTTTAAAGGTGCCTTCTGGGGAGCCACATGGAGCAGTGGGCACAGCAGTGGTGGGCACAGCAGTGGTAGGTGTAGGGGCAGTGGGCACAGGAATGGTTGGGACAGGGACGGTGGGCACAGGAGCAGGGGGTGCAGGACCAAGACCAGGAGCCAGCTGCTGCCCTGCTGAAGGCTGGCTGGAATCCTTCATGCGGTTCACCACACTTTCGGACAGCTTTGGGAAGAAGTGAGAACAGGAAAAGTTACATCACAGAAACCTTGAAAAGTCATTCCCCAGAACTACTGAATGAAGTTTTCTGAAGACCAGTCCTAATAATATAATTCTACTCAAAAGGCTCTCGTGGTAGCCCAAGGTCAAGCCCACCTAGAATCCCAAGCCTGCCCCAGGAAGGCCAGCTGGATTCTGCAGCATCTTCTCCCATCTTATCACCCTCTGCACAGACCCAACTCTTGGGGTTACATGACTCAAATCTCTTACTTTTTTGCACTCACACTCCCTAACCCTCTCAACCTCACCAGCCCCACTGGCCACCACTGGCCACCATCAATGGTCCATTCAGGGCTGCTCAGTGTTCCCTTTCCAGGTGAGACACCATCTGCGCCCTCCCTGTGCCAGGGAAGCAACATGCCCCACAACCTCTGCAGGCCTCGCCTGTTGGTGTATGGAAAGCTCCAGCCCTGGACAGAATGACACTCATTCCTCACCTGCCCCAGCCGCCACACGGGGGAAATAATCAAAATACTTGTTGATTCATTTCACCTGATTCCCCTAATGAAGCCTGGATAACCGAAACGCTCACTCTTTTCGGAGGAAGTAAAATGGGCATGAGGGTGTCATAAAACAGTTTACATAGATGAAGTAGTGCTAGAGATAAAAACCCTTAGAGTTCACTTCAGTAAATATTTAAGTGCCTAACAGTCACAGGCCGTCATAAAGCACAGCTGAGGAGAAGACATTAAAAATGGCTTCAGGACAAAAGGCACAATCAGCACTTCTACTTCCAGATATCTATGGAAAGAAAGAGTCCCCTGTGTGTACAGAGTTTGCTGGGATGCTCACTGTGGGAGACAGATAAAGCCAAAACGGTGCAGCAGGGCTGGGTGTGGGGGCGCACACCTTTAATCCCAGCACTTGAGAGGCAGAGGTAAGATGATCTTTGAGTGAGTTTGAGGCCAGCCTGGTCTACAGAGGGAGTTCCAAGACAGCCACGGCTACACAGAGAACCCCTGTCTCGGGGAAAAAAAAAACAAGAGGAAGAAAAAGAACTGCAGAACATGAACATCCTGGGGGGAAATGGTTAATGCACACATCCTGTGAAACACCAAGAGGCACCAAAGACTGAGACAAGACACACATGCATAGTCAGGAGGCAACCCACTACTGACCACCAGCAAGTCTCAGAGCTCTGTATCTCAAAGCAGCAAAAGACTACGACTGTGAAGATGCAAACAAATCTAACTAAACTGAATACACATGTGCACGTGTACAGACACAAATCAACAGTGAATTTTCACATCTCTGCACAGATGCACTCACAAGTTCTGCTCAGAAGGGCAAGTCACATGGCTCCTCACCAAAACCCTGGAGAGGAAATAGGCAAGGTATGTAGGCACACATGGATGTGCTTCTGTGTACCTATGTGTATATGTGGGTTTATGCCTTACTTTTTTCTTGCCATAATCATTTCTTTGACATCTAAAGAGTATATTAATAATTGAAGATGTATAAAAATCAAGTAACTAATGATACAGGGTAACCCCACCCATCAGTGGAAGAGAACAGAAGGCCCAGATTGAACCTATATGTCTATGGCCAACTGGTGGTTCAAAGTGTTATAGCTAAGTCTGGCCCCAAAGGTTTGTGTTGAGAGTTTGGTCCTCCATGTGGCCATGCTGGAATGTGAAAGAAGTGGGTATGAGGACAGCCATTACTCCTCTCCACTCTGACTTCCAGTCTGGAATGTGATGTTTTTCTCACATGTTCCCATTCCTGTGTCATGCCATGAGGTGATGCAGCCAGGACCTTGCTCACCAGACCTAGCACCCTGTGCTGTAGAGCTTTCAGCCATCAAAACTGGGAGCTAAATGAGCCTCTTTTCTTTGTAATTTCTCAGTCTCAGGTACTTCAACACAGTAGCAGAAAATAGAATAGCACAGCTGGCAGCATACTTCAGTGGGGAAAGAGTAGCCTCATCACTAGTGATACATAGGCAACCTGATATCCCACATAAAGTAACAGAGCTGGGCCCCACACTAACGTAGGCATTAAAAAACTAACTTCAGATAGCCTGGGAATCTAAAAGTAGAACAAAAACTCTTAGAAGAAAACCCAGAGGCAAATCTGAATGACTTGGTTTTGGCATAGATCCTTGGATATGTCACCAAAAGTTAAAGCAGCCAATTAAATGGATAACTGGACTTCATCAAAATTAAAATTCTGTTTATCAAAAAACATTCTAGGACAACTGAAAAGATAACCCACAAAATGCATAAAAAATCTCTAACAGGGGCTTGTACCTAGGATATACAACAAGGAGTGCCTATAACTTACAATAAAAATAAAAATGGGCCAACTGAAAAGTAAGTGGTGTGGTTTGGCTCAGTGTCCCTCAAAGGTCTACATGCTGAAGGCTGGTTCTCTGGGTGACACTAATGGGAAGTGCTGGGAACTTTCCATAGTGGAGTTCAGTAGAAGGTCCTTAGGTCACTGACATGTGCCTTCATGAGGGTTGAGGGACCCCACTGTTCTCGCCTTCCTTCCTGTCTTATGAGGTGAACATAAATGGACAAAAAATATGAACACAAAGTTCTCTAACAAAAACAGACAAAGGGCCAAAAAGAACATGAGAAGATATTTAATATTATCGGTCATTACAGAGATACAAAATAAAGGACACTGAGAGGACACTTCACATCCATCTGGGCAGCTGCAATCCAAGCGTCCAAGATTCTCCAGAGGTTAAACATAGAATTGCCCAAATGATCCAGTAATTCTACCAATCAGGACAGTCACAGAGAAAGGAAGCATGCCCATACATACCTCTACACTAATGTTCACAAGAGCTTATCCAGAGTGGCTAAGAGACCACCTAGATGTTCAACCAATGCATGAGTAAGTAAAATAAAGATGTCTATACAATGGGATAGTACTGAGTAATAAAAAGGAACTGATGCACACCACATCATGGACAACCCGGGAAAACATACTAAGTGAAAGGAGCTAAACATAGACAGCCATAGCCTGCACAACAACATAGACCTGTGTGACCTATACAGGAAAATCTCCAGACACACATACAAAAAGAGATTATCAACAGCCTGGGGCTCAGGCTCATGGCAGGCAGGGGGGGCGGGGCACACACGCAGGGGGAGAGAACACAAATATGAACAGCCCAGAAAGGATGTCCCTCAGAAACAGCAATAAGATGTCCCCATGATAGGTTCTAGAAGGAAGAAAGAGAACAGGCAAGGGAAGCTACATTGCTACCACACCTTGACAGGCTGGTTATGGGGGTGACTCTATGAGCAGGAAGGAGGCACTGGCAGACAGGGAGAGAGCAAGACTACTTACTGCCACCAGTTCTGGTGGGAAGACACGCTTATAAAAGTGGGCCTGAGAGTGAATACAAAGAAGCAGCTTGGGGCTTTGTTTTTGTTTGTTTTGCCTGAGGAGCCAAACTACTGTTAAAGCTCTGAGCAAAGCAAAAGTTCAAAGAAGGCTTACAGAAACAGGACACAGGACAGTGTGGCAAGGAATGCCTGTGCTAGGGGTGTGAGAAAGGCCTCAAGCATGAAGGGAAAGGCTGTGAGTGGCTGCTGCCTTGACAGGTAGGAATGAATGAGAGCTAGGACTTAAAGAAGAGGAGTGCAACTCCCACATTAGTGGAAGAGCATGGGTAAAGGGGAGGTTACCAGAAATCACAAAGACAGCAACACATTAGTATGTGGATCTTAAAAATCATGTTCAGAAAGGAAAAGAGCCTTCAGAGGTCATTCTCTGAGCTATAGCAACTGATCACAATCGGGAAAGTGAAGGTCAGCTTCAACTCAAGAAGAACCAGGCATGTACCCCTGCAGGAAGCCTCCGAGGTGGGAACGTAACAAGACAGAAAGAGAACGCGGGCATCCTACCACTGTGCAGAAAACAGCTCCTGCAAGCTGACTTTCAAGCTATCAGAAAATTTAGCAAAGTGATTGACTTCATGATAGCCTTTTGAAAATGACTCTAGGAGGGAATATTTCCACTATGGAAATTTGGAAATCAGCAAACACTACCAACAGGGAACTTTCTTGGGGGAGAAAGGGGAGAGCAGACCAGATTAAGAGATCAACTCTGACTCCAGGGCAAGAGGAAGTCAAGGTGAGGACTACCATGGTTGAGTCACAGGCTCTGTTTGCAAGTCCTGGCATAGGTGGCAGCAACACCACATTGCTTGGTGAATGAGGGGTTAAGGAAAACATTGGCACAGTTCTTGTTGGCAGTAAGAGATTTGTAATATTTTTTAATGTTGCTACAAAATACAGCAAGTAATATTTTTAATCAACAAATACACACACACAGTAGTCATGCGAGAATAAACACCATCTGGGCAGTGCTCCCTGTACCAACAGAACCAGAACAGAGGCCTCCAAAGCCAGACGGAGCTGGGTTTTCAGTGCCACTGGCCCTCTGGTCACTGTGCCACCAGAGCTGGCCAGAAAGTGTCCAGTGTGGCCAGCAGAGAGCTGTGGCAAGTGACAGGCTGCTGGCTTCACCATAGCTCAGGAGAAGGTGCTGTGCAATGAGCCCTGCCTGGGTCTCAATTCCAGTGAGGCATGACCTTGGACAGGGCCTCCCTTTCTAAATCAGTTTCTTCATCTGTGATATGGAAATAATTAACAATGGCAACTTCAGGGCTTCACTGAGGTAAACTGCAGAAAGCAGTTTGCACAAAGAAAACCATCCGTGTGAGCCATTCAGTTTGACTGGTGTACTCAGACCAACATTGGTTATAATCCAGGCCACACACATGCCAAGCGCACACAGGTGTATGAAAGGACCAAACCCAGGGACTAGAAAAGCAATGCACTCAGGCTCTACTGACCTTGTGTGAGTCTCTTCCTACAGTGGCCCAAATCCACCCACAATGATGGTGGGTTCTGTTTAAAGCTTCTTCTAGGTCTGATACCTGTAGGCTCAATTTTCTTAACCAATAGATTTTATTAACAACTTAGTGACCGAGCATACGTCATTTATAACCGGACTAACCAAAACAATAGGAAATGAAGATTAATGGACACAATAACAAAACCATAAGGATATCAGTTCCGAGGAACGATTCTGCTGGCACAATCTGCAGGATTTCTTCTGCTGGAACCTGGAGTAACCAGAACCCAGAACCTCAGCAAGAGCCGGAGCCCCGCCCCGAAACCTTCCCTCGAGCGGTTCTCTCTAGGAGTGTCTCGAAGTGCAGTGATGAACAGCCAAAACTATCCCAAGTCTCCAAAAAGCTTCCCCACCCTCCCCCCTCGCCGCCTCCAAGTTCTGGGCTCATTTATATATCTCCTCCCAGAGTCTGTTCACGGGATCTTTTCAGCTGACAACAATCAAGCTCCTGCATGAGGTGGTTGGTCTTCTAGTGGATTAACCTCACCTGTTCTCTCACGAGACCATTCCAATCCTGCACTTGGGATCCTAAAAAACAGGTTTATCTCTCCTTCAGATACCTGGACCTGCACTCATGCTGTCATAACAAGGGGCCCTCAGGAGAAGAGGTCTTTTCCTGACACTATGTTTTGCTTGGTTAATACTTCCAAAATTCCTCAGGGTGAGGTAAAGTCCAAGAAGGGCCTCTTTTCTACTTTCTCTAGCCACACAACCCTCTTCTAAGTTCCCTGGTGGTTGCATGTGGGAAGGCATGCAGGAGGAAGGCCAGACAGCAATTGCAAGAGGCAGAAGCCATTGTGGTGGTGCACACCTTTAATCCCAGCACTCAGGGAGGCAGAGGCAGGCAGAATGCTGTGAGTTCGAGGCCAGCCTGATCTACAAAGTGAGTCCAGGACAGCCAAGGCTACATGGAAAAACCCAGTCTTGAAGAAGAATAAAAAGGCTCAGCAGAGACCTCTCCCCTTCCTTCATCATAGATGCTTCTAGAAACCCGGGTTCCTCTGAATCCTCACCACGAGCATGACCAAACATACCTTTACTCAAGAGCAGCCACAAAGAGAGGGCAGATGGCTGCATAGTGTGGCAAGTCATGTGACCACCCCAGGAGTATTTGTCCTCAAGAGAAAAAAGACATGTGCTTGCCATAGCCCCCTCTATACAGTCCTCAGACGCTGGACAGCCCTGGGACCTTCTCACAGGCAGTGAGAAGCAGAGCCTTCAAGACAGCTAAGAAAACAAAGAACACGATGGAGTCCAGAGTAGGCTGAACAACAAGGAAACGTGCAAGGCACACCTGTGACTCAAACCACTCCCCACTTTCTCAGTACTCTGCCTTCATGGAACTTCACAATCTAACACAACATACACTTGATTTCTTATCTACCATCACCAGCACATAAGCCCTATCCATGGCAGCCAGGATTCCACTTTGGTCTGAAAAAGTCCCCAGGCACATTAGAGATGCTAAAATACTTGTTAAATTAAACATATAGTAAAGGTTTACAGACATAACACTGCATGCATGCAACAGAGTGTTACTAGTCAGGTTTCCATTACCATAACAAAGTATCTGAGATAATCAACTTAAAAGGCTTATTCTAGCTCATTGGCTTCATTCAGCACATGACCCTTGGCTCTACTGCTTTGGGCTTGTGGTGACTCACTACATCCTAGCAAAGAAGGCCTATCCTATTTAGCTTTAATGATCAAGTCATCTGAGAAAAAGGCCTAGATTGAAGAATTGCCTAGATCAGATTGGCCTGTGGGCATGTCGGTGGGAGTTTGTCTTAACTATTTGGAGGGCCCAGCCCCATGTGAGCAGCATCATTCCTAGGCATATGGTTCTGAGCCACATAAGAAAGATACCTAAGTGTGAGCCTATGAGACAGCCAGCAAACAGTATTCATCTCGTTTCTGCTTCAGGTATCTGCTTCAATTTCTTGCCCTGACTTTCCTTAATAATGGACTGAGACCTGGACGTGTCAGTTGCTTTAGATCAGTATTTTATCATAACAGAAAGGAAAATGGGGTAAGGTCTGTTCACTTCCAGAGAAGCTAAGAAACAAAGACCAAGGAGTGGGGTCCCAACAACCCCTTCAGGGGCACACTTCTAATTACCTACATTCCTTCCACAGAAAAGTTATACCCTACCACCTAAAGGCTCCATCTCCCAGTCCTACCTACCACAGACTACAGAAGCAAGCTCTCAGTACACAGCCTTGGAGACAATATCCAAATCAAAGAAGTATGCTAAGTCCCTCAGCCTCAGCCTCTTCTCAACAAGCTGTCATCAGATAGGGGTGAGAAAGACACACGGACATAGTCACAGACACACAAGCAGTTCAGCTGAGTGCCCCAGGAGCTCCAGCTCCTAGGGAGATACCTAAATGAGGCCTTGAACACATGCCACATTCAGGGGAAAAATAGAACTATATTTTGTAATCAGGGGTGGGGTAAAAGGTGCCCTGACGGAGCAGGAGCAAAGACCCACGGAAAGAAATGATAATGTCCTGAGGCTCCATCAAAGAGCACAGGTGGGAATATTTAAACACTGAGGTGCAGAGAGAGGGCTGCTGGGCTTCAGCTGATAAGGCTTCCAAATGACAAGGCCTAGATTATACTCTGCCATCAACTGGAACCACTGCAGCTCCTGAAAGGGACTCAACCAGAATTTTCTCTGCACAAAAGTCTGGCAAAGGAGAAAGAGGGACTAAGAGAGGACAATAAAAGCATGGGGAAGAGTGGCCCCATAAGGTGTAGATCAGGAGTAGAGACTGAGATGTGTACTGGAGGGGGTGGATACTGAAGACACTAAGGAAAAGAAATTAGTTACCGGTAAGACCTGTCTGAAGACGCAGACAAATGAAAGAGCAATTCACAGAACAGCATATCTCATTGCACAAGCAGAAGGGAAGAGCCCGTTTGTACATAGGTTTGGGGAGAGTCTGAAAGGATTCATGAGAAATTGTGAACAGTTGGCATTTAAAAATAAGATGTATTCTGCAAGAAGAAAAAAGTCATAAAGTAATGGAGGAGAGAAAAGATGACAGTGAGACTCCCAGACTGGTTTGCTGTAAAGAAGGAGGTGTCACTGCTGAGCCAAGAACAGCCGATGTGTGAAATGTTCCAAATGCATCTAAGTAGCTCTGACCCTCTGCCATGGCAGAAGCAGAGGTGGTTGCATTTGGAGGAAAAGCCAGGGTGAGACCCTATGCGAGAGCCCAGGGGCACTGGAGGAAGGACGTCATCTCTCAAACTCCAGCAAGGGGAGACATTGTGGCTACTCTTGGTTGTCAACTTGACTATATCTGCAACTAAAACCCCAAAATGAAGGGTATACCTGTGAGAGATTTTTGCTTAATTTGAAATAGAAAGATCCACTTCTAACCCAGATCTTTGAGGTAGGAAGACACACCTCTAATCCTACAATCTTGAGGCAGTAAGACATAATTTTAACTCAGATCATTAGTGAAGATCTAATTGGGGTCATACCTTCTACTAGAAGCCTATATAAGGACATTGAGGCAGGAAGCTTTTGCTCTTGCCCGATTGACCTCTCCTTGCCAGCAAGTCCACTCACTCCTTCACTGGCATTAGAGCCTACTTCTTCCCAATTCCAGTGTATATTGAAGACCAGCAGAGACATCCAGCCTCATGGACTGAGCCAACTACTGGATTCTTGACTTTCTGTTCATAGCCAGCTATTTTTCATAGCTGGACTACATCCTATAAGTCATTCTAATAAATCCCCTTTATATAGAGAGAGAGATTCAGTCTGTAAGTATGTTACTCTAGAGCAGTGGTTCTTAACGTTCCTAATGCTGCAACTCCTTAATACAGTTCCTCATATTGTGGTGACTCCAATCATAAAATTATTTCATTGATACTTCATAACTGTAATTTTGCTACTGTTATGAATCATAATGTAAATATCTGATATGCAGATGGTCTTGAGTGACCCCAATGAAAGGGACATTTGACCCTCAAAGGGGGTCATAACCCACCATTTGAGAACCTTGACTAATATAGGCAACAAAGCTGGAACAAAATCAGACAAACCCAAGCATCAGAACCAAATGAAAAAGCACTGTGCCTTACAAGGGCTCCCAAGCACGTGCCACATGCCAGGTCCAGCTAAATGTATCTTCTGTACATTGCCTTTTACACTACAAGAAAACAGTCAGAGAGGCTGGAGAACCACCCAGGACCACAGATGACCTAAGTGCTCAGACCAACATTCAAACTGAACCCTGGCAATAATAATGACACCTGTGGGACAGAGAAGGGAAACTGATGAGGGGCATCTCTGAGACAAGCTGGAGACCTTTAACAGAGTATACTCCTGGGAGGATAGGGGTTAACTCTGAGATTCCTAGCAGCAGGGGACATAGAGACCGAAGTGGCTACCTCCTAGCCTGGCAAGATTTCCAGTGGGAGGGGGACACCAACCCACCCACAAAACCTTCGACCCAAAATTTACCCTGCCTACAAGATGTGCAGGGATAAAGATGGAGCAGAGATTGAGGGAATGGCAACCAATGACAGGCCCAACTTGAGACCTACCCCATGGGAGAGAGCCAACTCCTGACACTATTAATGATACTCTGCTGTGCTTGCAGTCAGAAGCCTAGCATCAACTGTCCTCTGAGAAGCTCCACACAGCAGCAGATCAAAACAGATGCAGAGACCTACAGCCAAGTATTAGGTGAAGCCTGGGGAGTCTTGTAGAAGAGTGGAAAGAAAAATAGAGGGACCTGGAGAGGACAAGAACTTCACAAGACCAACAGAGTCAACTAACCTAAGCCCATGAGGCCTTACAGAGACTGAAGCACCAACCAAAGAGCATGTGTGGACTGGGCCTAGGCCCCCTACACATATGAGGCAGCTTGGTCTTCATGTGGGTCACCTAGCAAGTGGCATAGGGGCTGTCTCTGACTTGGACTCTGTTGCCTGCTTATGCACCACTTTCTTCCCCTAACTGAGCTGCCTTGTCTGGCCTCAGTGGAAGAGGATGCTCTTAGTCCTGACATGATTTGATGTGACAAGGTGGATTGGTATGGGGGTGGGGCTCCTCTTTTCTGAAGAGAAGGGAAGGGGGTAAAGAGGAAGAGGGTGGGACTGTGAGGAGAGGACAGAGGGAGCTTCGATCAGGATGTAAGATGAGTAAGTAAATAACAATTTTAAAAGTAGTACCTGTACAAAGAAAGGTAGGAACATGGTGCTCCCTGGAGGTGAGAAAACAATGTCATGCAAGGGCTGGCTCAGGAATTTACAGCCACATTGCCTCCACTGATGGGCTTTATGGAGCCCAAAGAGAAGAGGTAACTGGAAACATAGCAAGCAGTCAATATGAAAAGGAGTGTATTTCTCAGCCTCACAAACTCTACTGTCTAGACACAGTTGAGAAGTAACGATGTGGAGGCAACTTTGTCAGTTTATGAAGTTAAGGTGTCAGCTCCCTATGGGCAAGAGAGGTGTGACCACAGTCACTAGGGATAAGAAGTGGCTTGCAGGCCAACCAGGCCAATGTGACTATGTTCTGCCCATGCAGTGCCATGATTTCTGAGGTCTCACTGGGTGCCAGGCATTGTGCAAGCCCTGGACAACTAGGAGACAAGATCTGTTCTGTGCCCTCTCCCTGCCTGGGTCCATGGCTCCTGTGGGCAGGGGCACAGGCTCAGCTGTGCACCAAGGCCATGTCAACTGGCTGACCTCTAAAGGAAGCAGTTTACCTCACATCTCACTGAGTGGAGCTGCTAGGGCCCAGACACCCCAATCCTTAAAGAGGCACTGCCTAATCCTACAGTGCTAAAGGCTCCTCCTCTCCTTGCTGGGGCTGTTGCCGTGGAGACAGTGTTGCTTGTCCTTCAACTTCTTATAGGCTGAAATTAGAGCCACCGGCTGCTCAGCACAGATGTAAATCCCAGAATGTCAGGACAAGAAAAGCCCTCCGGGACCTCCAACACCAAGCATGGCACAGCACACACAAGTGCCTGCTGGGGCCAGGTAGGTGACAGAAGCAAACAAAACAGGCCTAGGAAAGAAAAACATACCATGTAAGGCTTTGTGGTAGGAATAATGCTAAGGGCAAAAGGAGGACAGCCAACTTGTCGCTCAGACAAAGTGCTGCCATACGGAAAGACACCAGACTGTCAATGGGTTTTTTTTCCCCTTCCAAAAACACTAAGAATCAAATTATGTAAAGCCTCCCAATTTTTAATTGGTAGCAATTAATTCAAACCTATTAATAACATAAAGTTTCTGGGCTCACGGTTGGGGGCAAGAAAAGCAGCCAATGTCTCCAAATTCTATCTAGCTAGTATCACACAGATCTGTAACAGACGCTGAGCCATATCTAAGTGACTCTTGCTCACCAGGCAGAAGGCAGGGGGAAGAGCTCAGGACAGGAAGCAGTAGGAAGCTAGTGGGTCTGCAGGTGGCAAGGAGGAAGGTTCCTTCAGAGGGCAATACCTTACCATAGTCCTAAGGAAGAAAGAGCATCAGCCAATCAAAGAGGGAAAAGAAACAATTAATCCAGAGGAGTGAGCCATAGGCCTGACCTGGGAACAGTGCAGGGAACAGCAGCAGTGTGGCCGCAGCCCAGCTGGATGAAAGCAGGCCAGCACATGGAGCCTTCCAGAGAGCCTGGCACAGCAACAGGCCTTTGACCCAGAAGCAAACCTCCATGTGACACAGTCAGCCCTGACTCTCAACAGAATCTCTGATAGAAGAAGTGGAAGCGGGCTGCTTCTGAGAGGGCACAGACCAGGGCACAGGGATGAGTTTTCCTGACCTCGTCTCCTTTAAACCTGAGTTTTATGACCATTTGCCAGAAAACTGCCCAAAAATCGGATGAAAAAAGGAGGTGTGGAGCTGAACTGAGGAAGGGGGCACTGGGGAGTAGTAAAAACAAGACTGGAGATGTAGCTCAGGGGAGCTTGCCTAGCAGGCACCAGGCCTTTGATCCATCAGGCAGTACGGGAAAGAGGAGTAAAGACAAAGGCACAATGAAACAGAACCTGCTGCCAAGACTTGTCACTAATGGTAGAAAAAGGGAGACTTTTGACTTTATAGGTGAGGAATGGAAGGCTAGAGCCATTAACCTAAGGAACAGGTAAAGGAGGCGTGCGGGCAGGTCCTATGTGAACAGTGAATTAGGTGTGCATGTGCTGTGCAAGGGGACACGAGGAGGCCATTTGTAACAGCTGTGGGCTGGCAACCCAGACTCCGGAAGTTACCAGCTACTGAAGGAGGATACCAAAGAATGACTGGGGCTGGAGTACAGGAGGGAACAAGAAAACACGCTGAAACCTCTGTCAGAGCCAGGCAAAAGGCAGTATCCTAGATAGCTTTCTGCTGCTGTGATAACTCACTCTGACCAAAAGCAATGTGGGGAGGAAAAGGCTTATTTCAAATTACGGGCAAGATTTCAAGCAGGAGCAAAGGAAGGAAACATGACTGAAAGCTGCTGACTAGCTTGTTCAAGGCTCCAGCTCAACTATCTTTCTTGTACAGGCAAGCAAGGCCCATTTGCCCAGGGATGCTACCACTCAGCATCACACTCCTACACTGTTTGGAAATCATGAAAGTGCACCCTCCAGACAAGTCCACAGGCCAATCTCGTGGAAGTAATTCAATTGATGTTCTCTCTTCCTGACAACCAAAATTAGGCACCACAGACAGAAACTGCAGTTTTCATCCCAGACCCAGAAAAACAAACAAAGAGCAGAGCTCTCCCTGCCGCCGAAAGGCAAGACTTGCCATCCTCATTAAGGGTGCCACCTTTCTTTCCCAAATGAAGGCACCAGCCCTCCACCAGCCATCCCTACATCTGCATTGTGTTTTGGGTTTTGTGACACAGCTAAGGTGCACCTGCAAAATTTCAGTTTATGTGAATGTAGCAACCCAACTCAGAAGGTCAGATGAAGTCCCTGTGCCTCATCATGTTGTTTATATGTTACTGCTAGCTATACAGGGATCAAAAGGAAAAAAAAAGTATCTTAAACTGCATGCAGTCCTCAACTGCCATCTCACACACTGGGAACTTGGGAACCAGGAGTGAGGAGAATGGAGATACTGAGGGGAAGGCTGGGCCTTCACAGTCTCTGCTTCCTGGGCTGAGGAAGGACAGAAAGACCTAAAGTGCTCTGCCTCCCATCAGAACTTGCTCTTCCTTGTCTTCTGACACCTAAAACTATCCACAAGATGTGACTAGTGTCAGAGCACTGATCAGAACCATACACGTGAAGCACTTAGCCCAGGCAGTGTGCTCAGGCACTGTGTGCTGGACTATAAATTCTAACTCAGACAGCCTTCACTGCAAACTGGAAGAGAAGTTAGCTGCCTGTCTCCTGGCTTCCCAAGCTGGCGTTTCCTTTTGTAGCTCCACCAAACCATACTCACCTGTGAGTCAAGGAGAACTTTACAGATGAAGAATACTGGAGGGGACTTGTGCTCAAACCTATGTATGCACCTGTGCTTAATTGGTGCATAAAAATGCTACATCCCATCTGTCTCCATGCAGGGCCAAGGCTTTGGTCCAGGTTTTCTGAAACACTGGTTTGTCTCATTGACTTTAAGCAAATCTAAGATAAAGGATGCAACCAGAGAGCAGGACAGGATTTGAAGCATAGAGCAACATCTAGAAGAGCAAAAGACATGGAATGGAAAAAGGGGGAGAGTACAGAACATGACGCACAGCACTGGTGTGGGGCATCTGAGGAGGCAAGCTCAGCACTGCTTGATGAGAGCACAGTGGAAAAAAAATGTGCTACTCAAATATGAATAAGTCCATATCGCCTTGGAAAGGCATGAATCTCATGCTCAGAGGCCACACTGTCCGCTTGGATACAAGGGCTGTCAGCTCATTAAGCCATGTTTGGAATCCAAAATGCACAGCATAATAAACCAGAGATTCCAATTTTTAAAAGTTAATCTTTGTCCTCTTAGAATTTCCAAGAGATAAACAGTGTGCAAAAGCTGGGAGGAAGGGGTGACAGACAATTAAAAGGTAAGACCCTCAAACCCTTAAAGGAATCCTACACACAACCTACAGCTAGCATGCTTAACGGAGAAGATCCAATGCTTTCCCCTTAAGCTCAGGCAAGGACATTACTCTCACCACTTCCATTCAACATACACTACTGAGTCTAGCCAATGTAAGAAGAAGAAAGAAAAAGAGGGTTGGCAACATGGCTCTGAGGATAAAGGCACTTGGCATATAAACCTCATGACCCTAGTCCAATCCCCAAGACCCAAAACTGCAAGAAAAGAATCAACTCCTAAAAGTTGTACAGACCACACACACACACACACACACACAGAGAGAGAGAGAGAGAGAGAGAGAGAGAGAGAGAGAGAGAGAGAGAGAGAGAGAATTTAAAAGAAAAGAAAAAGAAAAAGCATCCAAGTTGGAAAAGAAGTAAAAAGCCATCTGCAGACATCATCTTAACCATAAAATAGCCTAAGGAATCAACAAAAAAGCTGTTGGGATAAAGGGGCTCAACAGTCTACAAGCTCAGTATCATACAAGCAATGCAAATCCAAGGACAAAATTAAGAAAATAACTGCATTCGCAATCATACCAAAAGAACAAAATCTTTGGATTACACTGAAGAAAAGCACACTACTGTGTGCTCAAAGCAAAAAGTATTGTTGAGAGATGCTTTTCATACCCATAGGCAGGCACTGCCACTGTTAAACCAGCAATGTAGGACTGGCAAGATGGCTCAGTACAAAGAGCACTAGCCCCTCAAGTGTAAGGACTGGAGTTTGGAGCCCCAGGGGTCATGTGAAAGCCAATGAAACATGGGCAGCTGTGACCCCAGCAAAGATTTGCTACAAAAGTTGACAAGTGAATCCTAACATGTACAAAGAAATGCAAAGGGCTCAAGACAATCTTGAAGAAACACAGTCAGAGGCTTTGCACTATCAATGTCTGAACCTATGAACTGCAGCTGTCCAGTGTAGTCCACACAAAGACAGACATGGAGACCAATGGAAAGAACAGAGCACCCAGAATTAACCTCCTGTTCACGTGATGCACTTTGTGAAGGCATCACAGTAACTCAGTGGGAAAAACATGTCTTCTCAACAAACAGTACAAAAATAGCTATCTCTTGGGAGGAAAAACCCTGTATTTCTCAGGGTTCAGCTCATACCTGAGTGAAGTCCAACCCACCACTTGACCTCCTACAACAGATTTTCAGTGGGACACAGCTACACTCATGCATTGATGGCAACACCAGGCAGTCATGACAGACTTTCTGATCTACAAAACCCAAGTACTTCCTATGTCCTAGGAGGATTTTGTCAGTCTCAATTTAAAACTACCTCGATATGCACCATACACAAAAACTAACTCAAGCAGACGATGGACCTAAATAGCAAAAACTATAAAACTCGGAAAAGGAGGAGGAGAAAAAAAAAAAAAAGAATAGATTTCTATGACCTTAAAGCAGGCAACATTTTCCTAAATACAATACCAAAAGTACAATCAATTTTTTAAGTTTAAAATTATAAACTCTTGCACTTCAAAGACTATTATAAAAACAGAAGCAAGCCACATAGTGGAAGAAAAATGGTTTCAAATTAGAATATAAGAAAGGATTTGGATACAGCAAAAATAAAATATTACTCAATGATAAAAAAAAAAAAAAAAGGCAACCCCATTAAAATCGGATGAGCCCTGAATAAACATTTCACCAAAAAATGTATTACACACCTTACTAGAGAAACAAATTCAAACCATGACATGAAAGCTATCTCACAGCACTCTAGAACCACTGCAATCAAAACAGCAAGAACAAGTGTGGGAAGGACATGAATACATGCAGGTATTGCTGCTGAATCCAGAACATGGGTTGGCCTCTTGAAGAACAAATTGGAAGTTTCTTTAAAAGTTAAACTTAACCTTATAAGAATGACCCAGAAAAAAAAAAAAAAACTCTTAGGGTTCTGTCATAGGAAATGACAACATACATGGTGGGGCAAAAAACAAAAACAAAAACAGCAATAACAACAAAAATGTCCACAGCAGCTTTATTCATTAAGAATGAAACAATACAAATGTCTACCAACTGGTGACTAGATAAACAAATGCACTATATGCCATACGACACAGGAGATTCAACAACTAAAACTTTCAGATGACAGGCCAACACTACCACCAACAGAGCAATGCCTAAAAGGTTTAGCAGGAGCTGCAGAGATGGCTCATTAGTTAAGAGCACTGGCTGTTCTTTCTGAGGACCTAGCTTCAATTCCCAACTCCTATATGATGGCTCACAACTGCATGTAACTCCTGTCCAGCAGATTCAACACCCTCTTCTGGCCTTTGTGGGCACTGCAATATGTGGTACACAGCTGTACATTCAGGCAAACTATTCATGTGCATAAAATTAAAAAATGAAAAGAAAAACAGAAAGTGTAGCAGGGCTGGGTGAGGCTTAATAATGGAGCACTTGCCTAGAATGCACAAGATGCTGGGCTCTATCTCTGCACTACAGAAATAACTACACTAATCAAAAGAAGCCAGCCTTACAAGAGACACAAACCCACTGACATAAATTATAGAGAAAGAAGGAATAATGGTTCCCCAGGGTTGGGGTAGGCAATAGGGAGTGTCTTAAGAACAAGACAGCTTTCAGATCTTGTAAATGTTCTATAAATAGATTAGGTGACAACTGCCCAATTCTATATATTTACTAAAAAGTGTTGAAGTAAATTTATATTTAAAATATATCTCAATACAGCTTTCTTTAAAAAGAGGAAAAACAAGCCAGGCATGGTGGTACATGCCTTTAATCCCAGCACTCGGGAGGCAGAGACAGGCGGATCACTGTGAGTTCAAGGCCAGCCTGGTCTACAAAGTGAGTCCAGGACAGCCAAGGCTACACAGAGAAACCCTGTCTCGGGGGGTGGGGGTGACACTAAAAAGTGACATTATCCAATCTTTGAGGACTGCTACTGACTAGGGATCTGCAATGTGGACTCCAGACTGCATCCAGGGCCGGGGCTGATCCTGCCACATGGCAAGCCTTCTCAAGCATCCTTATCCCTCCTGGAGCCCAGTCATTCTAATGCTACTTCAGAGCCAGAGCTTAAGCCAAGTCTTTCACTAATTCACTATGTGACAGCTGACCTCTAAGATGGCTAAGGGCATCACAAGGTCAGCATGTTCGGAACCTGAAAAAATGTCCTTAATACACTTGGCATAGCACTTAGAACAGCGTATATGCATATTCTTCCCAGGAATAGCTCAGATCAAACACACCACCAGTGCCATCTCATCAGGAAGGCATTTTCTCACCAACCCACCTCTTCTCAGAATGTGCAGATTTTAATTTATTTTTATTTTATTTTATTTTATTTTTTGCCTTTTTGTTTTCTTTCCAATCTCCAAGATGGCAGAGGCCCTGGCTGTGTTCCTCATCTCTGTAGGAGCAGAGCAGTGTCGGGTAAATAACATGTTGGCAGCGTGTGCTGAGTAGCTCAGGTAGTGTTCTGGCAAGGAGCCTCCCTGGCACCTGAATGTTGATTGTCTCTTGTGTATCTGACTAATCTTTCATCGCATTTCCCCTTCCCAATGGTCCAGAACCTGCCTCATAGGAGCAATGAGTAATGATAGAGCTGATCTAGCCAGAAGGATGGAATGAGCATGGAATTAGCTTAGGCACCTGGCTGAGTAAGTAGGTTCCTGAAGTGTGTGGGACAGTAAGAGGGGAATAGCTGAAAAGGGGAAGTGGTTTGGGAACTATGAGGAATACGAATTTCAACAACCAACCAACTTCAGCTAAATTACTAGAATGGCTGCTTATACAAGGTGGAAAAGAAAAAAAAAAAATAGACATTTATAAGATATTGTTGCCTTCTCTTATAAGACCATGAGGTTGAATGTACAAGAAACAATCTTTATATATTTTGTACATGCTTGTTCTGAAATCAGGAGTTGAATATAATTGCAGCATTTTGCAGCAATTAAATTTCTTTTACCTTCCACAGAATTAGGGCTTGAACTCACTATGTAAATTTATGTAAATTAACATGCAAATGAGCAAGGCCCTAACACTTAATTTTAAGGAAACGAGAGCACTGGGATCAGGCCCCAGGGATTAAATACAAGTGGTCTCTAAGAATATTTAATTTTCTCTGAAGGAGCTAAGGCAGATATTCTCTTTTGTTATCTACGTCTTACTGACTTCTCAAGTGTTCACTAGGGCAACTGTTTTATTGGTCTGATTTTTTAAAAACTATTTGTTTATTTATACTGATTTTTACTTACCTGTCTGAAGATCAGAGGAACTCCTAAACCCTCGGGTAATTGCTAATAACAACAGGTTCCCCACCAAAATACTTCTTTACCATAATGTCCTTTCTTCCATCTTCCTCTTTAAAACCAGGCACATTGGACATGGCTTTCCCAACATTGGGCCAAGCACCTCACTGACTATCTCTGTACAAGCAACTCATTCTCTCAGATTAACTAGAAAAGAAAGCTAACAACTACTGAAGTTCCCTCCAGTTCAATTGCCCGGTAAAACTAAACAGTGTCCTAGCACTCCTTTCAGGCCATGTCAAAATTTCAGACTGCAAAAACATGTATCATCAGGTTGAGGGAAGTCTGATAGATTAGATTAGTCCCAAATGCTATTAAAGTGGTGTCTCAGGAAGTCCTTAGTCTCTAAGCTTGGCTTTCCAAATCTTTAACTTGTTTACACTAGATTGTAGAAGGATTGCTCAGTGGTTAAAGATGCTTCTTTGGGTCCAGCAGCTCAGGATAACCTGTAACTCCAGTTTCAGGGAATTTCACATCTTCTTTTTGCCACCCTGGGAACCTGTATGCATGTGGTATGTATACAGTCAATCAAGCATGTGCACAGACACACAAAATATTTTATAAAGGAGAGAAAATGTTAAAGACTCTATACTCTAAAAAATTATTAAGAAAACTAGAAACAAAATCAGAGTCACCTCAAACAAGAGACCCAATGACAAAGGTGAAGAGTACCCTGAGCCAAAGCTGTCTTCCTAAATTCGACCTCATTTCTTACCTCTCAGCCTTTCAATAGAAGCCACCCTCCCCCATTGTTGGCATAAGCCAGGTCAACAGTACCACCTAGGCAGCACCTCACATGTTGCACATGCTGAGAGGCCCTCACAAGGCATTCTGCCTGTCTTCTCCACCCTTTCACATCTTAATCTAATCCTTGGTGGTACCCAGGATCAGCCCCTCTGCCCCTCCCTCTGCAAGTGAATCTCAATAAACAAGTCACTCATGTTAGGTCACACACTAATGGACTTAGACAGCAGACGCTCTGGCGACTTTTTCTGAACCTCTTCTCTAATTCACCTAGACCTAACTCAAGAGCAGTTTGTTTCAATCTGATTCATTTCATTGGGTTCACTCAGGTAATCTCTTAACAACTTTTGACCCACTATATGTCATGCACAGGTCAAGAAGAAAGTATAGCACAGAAGTTTAACAGCTCTGGAGTTGACCCACTCGGGTTTTAGTCTCGGGTCTCGACCTTTGTTGTCACCCTTGTGACCTTGACAAGTTATGCCACCAGCACTTCAGTTCTCCATAAACTACAAAATGGACTAATAATAGACCAGACTCGTGGTATGTACCTTTAATCCTAGCACTCAGGAGGCTGGCAGATCCGCGAGTTCGGGGCCAGCCTGAGCTAAATAGTGTCGTGAAACAAAGGAAGGGGGCAACTATCAATTCTACTTCTCACAGATCTGTTGCAATTTAAACAAGACCCTTAAGGGTTGCCACTCGGCACTAAAACGGGAGCTTTTATTCTTCTAAGTTCTGGAGATAAAGTCATGAATCACACATGAACTTGGGCAAGCAAGCAGCTAGAGCTCTAACGGGAAACAATAAACACAATTTGTTTCAAACTGTGCTGAATGCTGTGAAAATCATAAACGTGTGACCTGGTGTGGGAAGCTGCTTCAGAGACTCTGTGGACAAGGAAGGGTTCTTGATTGACCTCTGAGCTGTATGGAGACAGCCAGATTAACAATAACTGAAGAGAAAAACATCAAACAACTGGGATCTTCTAGAAAGAACAAGGAGGGCCTGAGGCAAGGGAACAGGCCAGGGAAGCGTTGGGGAGGTGGGGCACCAGGACAGCTTGTAAAAGCAAATGAGGCGTTCCCTCCTCTTAGACGTGGTAAGGATCCACTGTAGGGTTTTAGGTGAAGGGAGGATAAAGTATCTGATCCAATATATGGTAGCTAATGCTCCCCCTTTGCTGTCTCACGGAGAAAAACACATGACCAAAGTTCAAGAAGTGGGGCAACACAAGCAACAAGACACACACGCCAGGCGAGACGAGGTAGAGCACGGAACAAATCCGGAGCCAGGAGAGGCAAGGCAGCGGAAACCGTCTTGAGGAGGCCGAAACCAACTTGAGGCGGCCGGCTCCCCACCCGGGTGTCAGCGGCCTCCAGTATCTATCCGCTCCCATTACCTCCCGCACATTCCTCCGGCCCGCGCCCTCCCGCCGCGCCGCTCACCCGGATGCCCTGCAGCACCCGGACCCGCTCCTCCTCATCCATTTCGAAGGACACCCTTCGGGCCTCGGCGCTCTCGGCGCTGCCCATGACAGGAGGCGGGCAGGGCGTGCGGCCACGCAAGCCGGCTCCACAGCAACCAGGACGACGCTGCTCTGCACCTCACGCTCGCCACTCGGGACACAGGCCAGCAACATCGCTCTCTATTGGCTGATACGGTTGGCGCACGTTGCCTTGTGGGAGTTGTAGTCCGGCATTCTGGCGCCATAAGAGACTCTGGAAGGGGGCGTGTCTCCCTGAGGCTGGGGTGCAGTGTAGGCTGTAAATTTAGATGGAGGGCTTCTTATAGGTTTCTTATCCCTGAAGTAAAGTGAAAGCCGTATTCTCAGAAGAAACTACTAAGAATGCTGAGGCATTCAGTACTGAGCCAACTTAGAAGACAATCAGAGGAAACTTAGAATCATGAGCTTGTGACTGATAATAGTAGTCAGTACTTTAACAATTTATCAGAACTTCATTGATTAATGTTAAAACTTTGAACGTTTGAAATCTTAGTATAATAATAGCATAGAACAACTTGTATTTATATACCTTAAATCACTTTTAGATCCACAAAATTTTGATTTTTATATCTTCAGACATTTATATTTTAAATTATGTTAAGCCGGGTGTGGTGGTGCACGCCTTTAATCCCAGCACTCGGAAGACAGAGGCAGGCAGATCACTGTGAGTTCGAGGCCAGCCTCATCTACAAAGAGAGTCCACCCCAGCCAGGGCTACACAGAGAAACCCTGTCTCGAAAAACCAGAAATAAATATAAATAAATAAATAGTTAGACCTCTATAATTTATATAAACCTTAAATTTTTTACCCAATTATTTACCTTACCATTTATGTATGTCAAATGATATATATGGTATATATACCATTTATGTATCTACATAAATGGTTGATTACTGAGACCAGTCTTTGCAAAGCAGGTTCCTTTAAATAGTAAAAGTTCCATCTCAAAACTGCTTATCCTTTACTATGAAGCCTGTTAATAAGGCAAACCTATCTGTGAGTTTGCCTTTTTCATCAGGTGACCTAACAGTGCTGGAAAAGCAAGGCCTGGTGTTTATATGTGAAATGCGATGACCAGAGAGCTGCTGCTGCTAAATTGATAAAAATTACAGTTAGCTGTCATCGGCATCAGAAATCTGAGAAGGATAAGTTGTAACAGGAAGTGTAATCCAAATGGCCCATGTGTCAGTTAAAATGACAGGCTTACCGCTCCCTGGGTGGATACGCTAGACTTCCAAGGTGTTGATGGCTTTGTTGGGGGCAGAAGCACTCGGTCTTGGCTCTCACATAGGACAGCATTCCATCTTCTCTTGCTGCACAAGACAGCATAGGCCTCTGGCTGCCAGAACTAGGAAGTCTGAGGTAGTTTCCTGTGGAGGAGGAACTTGGAAAAACTGATCTACTGTGATAAAGCAGAGCAGGACAGGTAACCTAACAGTACCCACAATGTGAGCAGAGCCTTGGCCTCAGGGGCAGTTTTCCCCAGTGGTTAACATCACCATAATTCAGGTAGAGATGTGTACGCCCCGTCATCTTCTTTGGAGACCTCAGGGTCACCTCCAGAAGCAGGCATTTCTGCCTAACATAGGAAGCCTTTTTCCATTAAACATTTGAAATGCCATAATCAGTAGATCTCTGAAATGGTTTGAGGGTGATCTATGAAGTGTACCTAATTTTTTGTTTTGTTTTGTTTCTTGAGACAGAGTTTCTCTGTGTAACCTTGGCTGTTTTAGACTCACTTGTAGACTAGGCTGGCCTTGAACTCACAAAGATCCACCTGCCTCTGCCTCCCAAGTGCTGGGATTAAAGACATGTGCCACCATGCCCGGCTCGTGTACCTAATTTTAAATAAACTTGTTTTTAGTTACTTATTTCAAGGCTTAACCTTGAAAACATGTATAAGAGACTAAAGCTTACCAAAATAGAACTTTAAATCATAAATGCAGTCCATAGGGAGACAGGCAACTTTACTCTCCTGGTCTTTTGTAGTGTACCACTGTAGAATATCAGTTTCTTGTATGGTTCAGTTTATCAAAATAGCTAAAGCTTAACAAAGTTAGCAAAGACAAGGAGGCTTAGGAAAACATCTTTAAGTCAGTCTCTGCCAATCCTTTTTTAGGGTGAGCTTTTAATCACAACATGTTTTGGGTCAACATATTTCAGTTCACAACAACAGTTAGACAGAAGCAGACTCCCAGGGGTTAAAAACGAAGGTTAGTACATTTGGAGGCTTTTCAGAATTATACACTCTGATGGATTAGATCTTTGTTTTCATTTTGGCTGGTCTTGCTATGTGTTGAGTTTTATCGCATGAATGGTAAGATTACCTGTGTGTAATTTTTTTTTAATTATTAACCCCACGTTATGTTTTAAGTCAACTTTTGTTATGACTACCTGTTGTTATGACCACCTTGCTATGACTACTTGTTGCCATGACCACCTTGTTCTGCTGCTGTAATCCCTCCTATTTGCCTGCCACTACCAACCCTCAACTTGGAAACCCCCAGCACCTGAGCTATAAAAACTTTATCTTCTCCACGCCCACGTCTGACCTCTTGGACCTCATCTTGTGGGGAAGCAGGCTTTATTTAACTTGGCTTTAATGATTTGGGTTGGTGAACTTTCTTTTGCCATCTTTAAAATTAACCTTTGGAGGCCCCAGCGAGATCAAAACACTAACCCAAACTCAGAAATTCAGAAGCTGGGAGACAACCCTGTTTGACAGAAAATAAAACTTGCTTAATTTGACTAAAAGAATTTGAACAATGGTCTTTATTCTCATTCAGTGGGATTTACAAAAACTGACACTGACGGAAGATACTGTAGAAGACATGAAAACAACATTCTATATTCATCTATTGGAAGAAGTATATTGTTAAAATATTCATACTTCCCCCAAATAATCTCAGGGTAACTACTATCAAAATCCCAATGGTGTTTTTCACAGAAAACTGTCTTTAAAAAAAAAAAAAAATCATTTGCCAGGCGGCAGTAACACACGCCTTGAATCTCAGCACTCAGGAGGTAAAGGTAAGTGGATCTCTGAGTTTGATGCAGAGGGAGTTCCAGGATAGCCAGGGCCACACAGAGAAACTCTGTCTCAGAAAAAAACACACAAAAACATTATTCTTCTGTGTATATATGTGTACTGAGTGCATTCATGCCCAGCACATGCATATAGGAACACATGGAGGTCAGAAGAGGTGTCTGGTCCCCTGGAACTAGAATCACAAAAGGTTTGGGGACCACTGTGCTGCTGCTGCTGGGAGTTGAGCCTGGATTCTCTTTAAGAGCAGCAAGTACTCTTAGTCACTGAGCTACCTCTCCAGTCCCAGCTAATACTATCTTTTTTAACTTGTCCCCAGGCTTAATCAAAACAATACAGAACAGATCCAAACAGCTGCATGCAGTGTTCTGAAATTCATCCCAACTGTAGGCTGAGTGACCCAAGGTTGGAGAGGCTGCCAAAGTCCAGAAAGTTCAGCTTTTCCTTGGTGTGGGGATCTACCTCAATGACCTTCTGGTCTAGGGCTGAGCAACCTTGGGAACAAAATTATCTCTCCTCTCTCTCTCTCTTTTCCTTCTGCAACTTGATGGAGCTGTCTCTCACAGGACCTTTCTGAATCCACTCCATCAGATGCATGGCAAGGCTGGCCATCTTGTTGCAGAGTTTCTTGCAGGTGATAATGACAATCTCCTCAAACATACACCAGGCACATGGTGATGTGCCTTGGTGATGACCCAGGCCACCTTCTTCACAGTCTTGGTGTGAACATGGCCCATGTTTGTAGGTGTCCAGCTAAAACTATCTTAAGAAAAAAAATTAACCCTAAAGCCATCACACTTGCTGGTTTCAAACCATATTGCAAAGCTGGTATAATCCACACAACATGTAGACTAAGCC
Source organism: Acomys russatus (assembly GCF_903995435.1). Taxonomy (NCBI): domain Eukaryota; kingdom Metazoa; phylum Chordata; class Mammalia; order Rodentia; family Muridae; genus Acomys; species Acomys russatus. The sequence continues at coordinate 18,257,131 of NC_067149.1, forward strand.
TAAAAATAATATGTATAGTAGCTTATCACTGGTGCCACCACATGGGGGGGTGGGGATGGAAGCCTTTAATAAATGGTGTTGCTAAAACTTTTTTTTGGAACGAGGGTTCCAGACAGAATTTTTCTATGTAGCCTTGCCTGAACTGGACTTGCTTTGTCGACCAGGCTAGCTTCAAACTCACAGAAATCCTCCTGTCTCTGCCTTCCCGAGTGCTGGGATTAAAGGTGTGCACCACCACACTCAGCTGAAAACTGCTTTTTCACATTCAAAATAATGCAATTGGGCCTTTTCTTATGCTGTGTACAAAAATCAACTACCAATAGGTTAAAAACTTTAAACGTAAAATCTGAACCCGAAGTACCCCTAAAAGAAAGTATAGAAGAAAAGCTCCTTAATGTTGACCTTAACACAAGTCTTTTAGATATGACACCAAAATCACATTCAACAATAGAATAAACTTAAAAATGGTTTTTAACAACAAAACAAAAAAAAAAAAAAAAGTTTTTTTACAGGCTGTTAAGATGACCCAGCAGCAGAAGGTACTTACTGCTAGTATTTGAGTTTGGCCCCTGGGACCTGCATGGGGGATCGAGAGAACTACTTCCACAAACTGTCTACACACACACACACACACACACACATACACACATACACACACACACACACACACACAGAGATAAATGTAATTTTAAATTTTAGATGTTTTGCATAGCAAAGGAAGTAACTAAGAAAGTGAAAATGCAATCTAAAGAATGATGTATTTGCCAGCCATATAGCTTATAATAAAAGGCCAGTAATACCCAAATATTAACTCAGAAACAGTAAGTAACTCAACTTTTTAAAAAAAAACAATTTCTCGAGACAGGGTTTCTCAACGTAGCCCTGGCTGTCCTGGACTCACATAGTAGACCAGACCGGCCTTGAACTCACAGAGATCTGCTTCTGCCTCTGCCTCCCCATGTGCTGGCCAACTTTAAGGTGTATAAAGGACTAGAGAAGTCTATTTTCCCAAGATCATGCATATAAGAGCTAAACACATGAAAAATAAAGTGCTCAACATCACCAGTCAGCACAGAAATGCAGATCAAAACCACAGTCTATCACCGCCATCTGTCAGGATGACTGCTAACAGAAAAGACAAGTGGTAACAGCTATTGGTAAACATTGAGGGAAAGGGAGGCCCTGCACACGGTGGATGGGAGTCTAAACTGGTTCGCCATTTATGAGAAATGGCATAGAAGTTCCTCACATTTTTAAACTATAGTGTGTGGGGGTGGGAGAGGATATGCACACACATGCAGACTCCACACATATACATATCTCCTAAGGAAACAATGTCTCAAAGAGTAAGCTGTACCACCATGCTCAGTGCAGCATTGCCCACAATAGTCACAACAGGAGTGCGAGTGTCTATCACGCGGAGGTCATTCACTCTGCAGTGAAAAGGAGGTGTTGATCAGAGGATATAATCTTTAGCTATAAGATGAAAAGGCTTGGGGATCTAGCCGCTTGAGTTGTCAATAACATATTGACTAATTTGATTGCAATAAGCATTACACAGCATGTAAGTATGTCAGATTATCACCTTGTACGCTTTGAATATATATGATCTTTGTTAATTAAATATATGTACCTGGGGTTGTTGTTGATGATGATGATGATGATGTTTGTTGTTGTTTGAGTCAGGGTCTTACTATGATGTCCTGTCTGACCTAGAACTTGCTATGTAGACCACGTTGATCCCTTGAACTGGCCTCATAAGTGCTGGGATTAAAGGTGTGCAATCTGATGCTCTCTTCTTGCCTCCTTAAGCAATGCACACACATGGTACATAGGCATACATGTGGGAAAAAGACCCATAAGCATATTTTAATACTGTCATATGGCTAAAACTCGATTACAACTACACACGCAGTGGTAACCAAGGCATAGTTTAACTACCTTGATTGTGGTGACCCTTCCACCATTCATCAAGTCATGTTATATACCTTAAATATATCTAATTTTGTCAGTATTGTCATTTGCACCTTAATAAATTGGGGTGAGGGTACTGTGACAGTCAAGCCTGGCCTCAATTCTGATGATATTCGTACTCCAGAGCTCCAATGGGACCAGACTGAAGCCAGTCACCAGCTTTGACCATGTCGCATCCCTCAGGCCGCCGTTGGCAACTGAAGATAGTTTCCTAGAGAAGGGGACATCTGTGACTCCTCAGTGTCCCACACTCATAGCAATGGGGGATGGCCTCAGGGGTCAGTAAACAAAATCTTGGCAGGAGACCTCAAGCATCCATTATATACCCCAGATATTTTCAGGGTCTCATAGAAGACTTCAATGAATTCTCTGTTCAGGAATTTCTAGGTCTGATGATGAAGTGATTAATACAATGACCTCCCCACAAAAGTCAGCAGAATGAGTCAAAGCCAGGGAACCCCTGAGACTGTGTCTTCACTGCTGCTGTGAGAAATCCTGGAGGACCCTTGGGATTCACAAGCCTTCCAGTGGGGGTATGCATTGAACAACAGGAGCACAGGTGAGCCACTCCTCATTTCACAGATAACTGAGGAGCAAACAGGTAAAAATAATATGTTATAAATCAAAAGTAAGATGATTGTTTTTTCTGGTGCTGGCATCAAACCTAGCAGCCTCATGCTGGGCAAGTGCTCGGCCACTGAGCTACAGTCCTAGCTCAAGACAGCATTTAAAGAAAGACAATGTGGCAGAAACGAAGAGGAAAGGCTAGGGAAGGGATACTACATGCCGCTCATACTAATCCATGACCAATCCATTAAGTCTGAAAAACATCCGCTATGATCCCACCTAAGACCAGGAAACTGAAGGCTCTGGAGACAGTAAAGTGAGACACTTCCTACTGGCTGCCATATACCTATTCCTCTCCTTCCAACACAGCCTCAGTTTTCAACTCTCTAAGATGTGCTTTAAATGACCTTGTGACCTAGCTTTGGCCAATAAGGCTCCGGAGAAGTGTGGTGCCCAGAGGGCAGAACAGCAGGGTGCTGAAGACAGACAACCTTCACCATGGCTGAGGGCAGTCCCTAGGCAGCGGTGCTTTTGAACAAGTTAGTGACTTCATTTCTCTGATTTGGTGAAGCTGGTGTTACCGAATATTTAAACAACCAGGGCCCCAGACCTAGTGAACTCACTCATGACAGGGTGAATGGCTTGACTCTTGGAATTAGCAGGTAGAGTGTGCCCTGGAGGGAGCCTCTGTGAGGCAGCTGGGCTGAGACTGGATTCTTCAGAAGTACTGTTCTAGAAGCTGACTGGCAGTTCCCTGCCCTAGTCAGGAGCTCTGTGTCTGCCTCTGCTGCTTCTCCTCTGAATGGCACTTAGCAACCCCACGCAGGTCAGTGAGGCAAGAAAATGGAACTCAAACCATCTAGACTGGAAGGAAAGAAGCAGTTTCTCTCAATTCACAGGTGATGTGGGCTCACAGATAGAACCCTCCCCCCAGGGAATTACACGTAGAAATTGTTGGAGCAAGTTAAACAGGTCACCATATAAACTCAGTTCCATTTCTATAGGAAGAACAATCCAAGAAACACACAAAGTGTGAGGTTTATACGCCCAAACTACACAGCACCGCTTCCTGCAAACAGGGATGGAAAATGGAGAAAGCATGCTGCTTTGTCAGTCTGCATATCTATCTTGGTGTCTGCACTCTGCTGCTTTTGCCAGTGTGGCTCTGTAGAACAGTTTGTAGGTAAATTTGGGGGTGTTTAGATTTTGGAGTCATAAATTCTAGATATTAATCCATTGGTCTGTGTGCTATTTGGAGTGGCTATGGTATAAAATTTGCCAGTAGTCACCATGCTAACTATAATATTTTATTTTCCTTTTCTTGGGGTTTCGGGAGTTTGTTTCTTAATACATGTATTAATTTTTTGAGAATTTTATGCATTTTAGGCTGATTGTATTTACCTCTCTTGCCCAGTTCCCCCTAGATCCAGGCCTACTTCCTACCTACTTAGCTTTGTGTCTTTTTTTTTTTGATCCCATTGAATCCAATTTGTACTTCCCATATAGTCCGGGGTGTATGGCCACCCACTGGGAAGGGCAGCCTAGCAGGAGCATGGGCAGCCTAGCAGGAGAATGGGCAGCCTAGCAGGAGCATGGGCAGCCTAGCAGGAGAATGGGCAGCCTAGCAGGAGCATGGGCAGCCTAGCAGGAGCATGGGCAGCCTAGCAGGAGAATGGGCAGCCTAGCAGGAGCATGGGCAGCCTAGCAGGAGAATGGGCAGCCTAGCAGGAGCATGGGCAGCCTAGCAGGAGCATGGGCAGCCTAGCAGGAGCATGGGCAGCCTAGCAGGAGCATGGGCAGCCTAGCAGGAGCATGGGCAGCCTAGCAGGAGCATGGGCAGCCTAGCAGGAGAATGGGCAGCCTAGCAGCGTCCACGGCATCAAAGAGAATTTACTGCTCTGCTGATAGCTATCAACTGCTAGTAGCTTCTCAGCCAGGGGGTGGGACTTTGTGTCCATCTTTTCTCTCTATTATGGGGTTTTATCTGGCTTGATCTTGCTTGTTTTTTGTTGTTGGTGGTGGTAGTGGTTGGGTTTTCATGTTTTGTTTTGTTTTGTTTTGGAAACTGGGTCTCACATAATCCAGGTTAGTCTGGAACTCACTCTACAGCTAAAGATGACCTTGATCTCCTGATGTATCTGCCTTCATCTCCCAAGTGCTGATATTACCTGTGAATGCCACCATGGCTGGATATCATCATCATCATCATCATCATCATCATCATCATCATCACCATCATTATTATTAAATTTTCAATTAGCATACAGAGTGAGGGTTTTTTTTTTTTTTAAGTATAACTCCCATTTTATTTGTCCGAAGTACTTTTTCTTTTGTCCTTCTGTCTTTACATGGGCTTTAGTGGAGGTCGTGGTGCAGCACCAGCAGATGTAAGCCCTGGTGGGGGTGTCCTATCCTTCCGGGCCTCACAAGATCAATTCCTGACCACCTTGCTGTGAACGGCACAGCTCATGCAGTCATGCAGCTTGACGTGGAGCTGGGGAAGCACGTGAGTGCTGAAGACACTGGCTTCGGATACATCCCTGACAGCAGCGGCCTCTGCAATGTTCCGGATGATGAACATCTTAATGGCCTTGTCCTTGGGCACGCACCACACGCGTTGTTCGTGCAGCAAATTGGCTGCACGTGGCGTGGCCCTTTTTAGCACGACCGTTGTTTTTCCTTTTTTGGTCATCTTGGAGCCAAGACCCAGAAGACCACAATGAGGTTTTTTTTTGTTTTTGTTTTTGTTTTTGTTTTATGACATTAAAAATGTTTTGCATTTATGTATAGGTCAGAGGACAACTTATGGGAGCTAGTTCTTTTCTTCCACCATCTGGGTCCTGAGGATTGGACTTAGATTATTAAGTTCGGTGGCAAGTGCCTTTCCTCACTGAACTATCCCAGCAGGCCATCAGAACAACACGTTCATACCTACATACCACTGTGCTTTCTCTCCTATTCATCCAAGTCTTCACTGGGCATCTCTCCACCACATAGTCCCCGTTTTGCTTTCATGACAGACAGACAGACGTATCTAGATTTTACATAGAAACAAAACACATTATTTTGCTTTTGTCCCCCTTACCATCCCCCATCCCGCTCTCGACTCTTCCTTTCCCCTGCATAGTCCTTGTTCTTCTCCTAGGTCAACGCATAAGTTTATATGTGCATGTGTATTCTACATATGAGAAAAAGTGCCTTTCTCAGTCTGGCTTATTTAACATGATAAATCAATCTATTTTCCTGAAAATGTCATGACGTCACTCTTTTTTTATGACTGTTTAAAAGTCTATTATATTTGTGTATACATGCATATATGTATATATGTGTGTATATATATGTGTGTGTGTGTGTGTGTGTGTGTGTGTGTGTGTGTGTGTGTGTATCTCACAGTTTCTTTATCCAGTCATCTGCCGATGGGCATGTAAGCTGGTTCCTTATCTTGGCTATTGTAAACAGTGCAACAGTAAACATGGAGGTACAGGTACCTCTGTGGTATCATAACTTAGATTCCCTCAGCTATACCCGAGGATAATTGGGTTGTGTCTGTTTCTGTCTTTAGGTTTGTTTGGTTTTATTTTAAAATCTTTTATTATTATTTTCATTTATGTGTATATGTGTGTGGGGGGGTATGTTTACATTCATGCAGTACCCATTGAGACCAGAAGAGGGCATCAGATTTCCTGGCACTAGAGTTACAGGCTGTTGTGAACTGCCAGGGGGTGTGCTAGGAACCAAACTTGGGTCCTCTGCAAGAGCAGCCAGTGCTCTTAACTGCTAAGCCATTATCCAGTGCCACTCTTTAGTTTGATAAACAGCCATCATACCAACATCTTAAATTCCCAACTGCCGTGTGTGTGTGTGTGTGTGTGTGTGTGTGTGTGTGTGTATTACCCTTCCCCTGTTTCCTCATATCCTTGTCAGGAGTGTTATTCATTTTCTTAATGATAGCCATTGCGACTGGAGGGGAGATTGTCTCAATGCAGTTTTGATTTGCACTTCCCTGATGGCTAACGATATTGAATGGATTTGTGGGTGTGAATGTGTGTGTGTGTGTGTGTGTGTGTGTGTGTGTTATTTGGCCATTTTGTATGTCTTCTTTTAAGGACTCTTTGATCAATTCATTTTGCCTATTTATTTAACTTTTTGGTGTCTAATTTTTGGAGTTCTTCGTAGATTTCGGGTGTTAATCTCCTGTTAGGTGTGTAGTTGACAGGCCCTTTCCCGTCCTGTGGTTCTCTCTTCCCTCTGCTGCGCAGAAGCGCCTTTCGTCCTGTGATCTGATTTGTCCAGCTTTGTAGTTATTTTTTGAGTTAGTGGGGTCCTGCCTGACAGTTTCAGCATTTCAGGCACTGCATTGAGGTCGCTGCGCAATCAGTGTGATGTTGGGTCTGTCTAGCTCCACCCATCTGCACATGGCTGTCCAGCTTTTCCAACTCTGCTTCTCCAGAACTGTCTTCTCTGCAGTGTATGTTTCTGACACCTTGTCAAACCTTAGGTGACTGCAGCCAGGGATTATTTCTAGGCCTTTTGTTCTAGTCTGTGGGTCTTTTTGTTTGCTTTGGAGCCAGTTCTGTGCTGTTCCTGTCACTATGGCTCTGTGGTAGTTTGTGGGCTGGTAAAGAGATGCCACTAGCACAGTGTTCTCAACCTGGGGGTCATGACCCCTTTGGGTGTCAAATGACCCTTTCACAGGGGTCATCTAAGACCACTGGAAAAAGTACAATTCATAACAGTAGCAAAGTTACAGTTATGAAGTAGCAATGAAATAATTGTATGGTTGGGGGCGGGGATCACCACAACACGAGGAACTGGATTAAAGGGTCAAGTTGGACTCTAGAGTCCACTCGGGTAGGGGGTCGTCGCGAGAGACCACTCGAGGACCACAGTGTTGATGCAAAAGCACAAGGTTTATTGCTGACGCGCGTCAGGGGACCTCAGCACTCACTCAGGAGGGAGGCATACCGAGTCACTGTTACAGGCTACTCTTAAAGGCTAAAACCGCCAAGGTTAGGAGGGGCTGCGTGCCTTATGTTAGGATTGCCTCTGGTGGTCGCTAAGGGTGCTTGTCTAAATGTTATTGGCTATTGCAGGGGTCGTTGGTCTTGGGGGCTATTCTTGGCAGGGAGGGGTGTTGGGGAGTTTCCAGAGAATTTCCAGATGGTACTTTTCTGAGAATTGTTTACCTTAGTTGGCCACCTTGATCTCAGAAACTGAAACTGGTCTTCAATTCTTTCTGGGTCACTTTCCCAAGCTTGTCTGGGTCATGTTCCCAGGCTTAGGCTGAGAGAGAGAGAGCCTTACAGCCGCAGCATTAGGAAGACTGAGAACCACTGCCCTAGCCTCACTCTGTGTAAGAACCCTTTGTCTACTTGGGGTCTTTTGTGCTTTTACATGAATTTTAGGATATTTTTTTCTAGTTCTGTGAAGAATGTCATTGGCATTTTGATGAATGTTGCACTGAATCGGAAGATCTCTTTGGTAATATGACATTTCCCAATGATGTTTTATTTCTCACTTAAAATGTGGGCAAACAGGAACAGGCAGTCCTGGCTCACAGGGCCCTCTGATGCTTTAACTACACCACTGGGGGGAAAAACAGGATTCCCAGGGTCAAGTCAGCAGGAAAAGTAAGGCTAGGAGACTGGAGGGGCCACCCATGTCCTGGCCATTCCTCTGGTGGGATTGGCCACACAGTCCCCTGCCTGCAGTGGCTAAGAGGGGCTGTCTGCCATTAAGAAGGGAAGAGGAGACTGGCCAGTAGCCTCAGACACAGTGATGGAAGGAAAAACTCCTTAACTTCTCCCGTCCATCTGAGAAAACAGGCTGGTAGCAAGTAGGAGATTGCTTACACCCGAAGAGCAAGAAGAACCAAAGCACAAGCCTCTTCAGGAGCAGATTGTGTGGAAGAAGGGCATTTGTACGGCTCTTGCTGGGGGGGGGGGGGCCTGTCTCCAGTATTGTCCAGCTCAGGAGGCTCTGTCGGACATATGCTTCCCTGTTCGGCCTTTGTTCTTTCACCACTTTGTTCACTAACTAAACGAACAAACAGCCTTTCCATACTAAACTGTGGAAAGTAGAGGTGAGAAATGGGTCTCTGCAGGGAGGAGGAGGCAGAGGGGAGGGCGCACCCATTGGAAGACTGCGTGGGCCCCAGGTCCAAAGCCACCGGAAGAGAGGGAACTGGAGGGACCTGTCCAAGGTGGGGCAAGCATCTCCAGCCTCCTGCGGCTCTTCCCCCTTTCCGAAGCCCAGGTTTTTCGGCAGAGATAACGCTGACTAGAGCATCAGGTTCCACCCCATACAGAAAGAGTCACAGCTGGGGTGGGGGTGGGGCTGAGGACCAGGCGATGCCTTAGTCTATAAAGTGCATGCTGCACAGGCTTTCGAACACAATACTCTTTCTCCACACAAAAGAAATCTTCCCCAAAGCCATCTTCTGGAGTCACACTGACCAGTCCTGGTCCAGCCCCTGGCAGAGGACCTGAGAGGACTTCAGACCTCCCTACAAAGCGAGCCTGCCCCACCTTTGTTTACAGCCCTTTTAATCCAAGCCCGATAAGCCCCCATTTGCACAGCCATCTGTTCCTGCCAAGGCTGGATTGTTAGCTGGTTGCTGTGTATGCCGCGGAGTGCACTGCATCTGCGCCAAGTGTGTGTGTGTGTGTGTGTGTGTGTGTGTGTGTGTGTGTGTGCAGGCTTGTGGGCTAGGCACTGCAGACAAGGATCGAGTCAGCACAGACAATGAAGCTGCTCAGTCCATTGTTCCAAAGCTCTGGGCTGGGGTCCCCACCTGCTTCCCTGAAACCCAGGAAATTCTCAGTGCAAGACAAAGCCTCCAGATGGAAGGAATTAGCCAAGCGGTGTTACTGGCTCAAGCAGAAAGTCAGGAGCAACCTCCTTGGCCCCAATTTCCTTTTTTTGCCTTTCAGAGTTTTAAGCTTTGGCTTTGGCCCTGGTTTTGACTGCTTAACCAAGTGGATGACTGCTTAGCAGAGCTGTAGACGGCCAGCTTCCCGAGGCTGTACCACAGGAATCACCTTGTCAGAGCACTCCCAGACATGCCTGGGTGTGGGAGAGGACAGGAACATGGATGGCAGGAAAGAGAGAGAGAGAGAGAGAGAGAGAGAGAGAGAGAGAGAGAGAGAGAGAAGTTGGCTTGATAAAGTAAATGAGCTCAGAGCTCCCAGAGAGGAGCTGAGGTTTCTGTAAGCCTGGCTTGTTCAGTCCAGACTCTGTTTCCTCACTGTTCCCTCTCCCTACACACAATGGGGTGGGGATGGGGTTAGGGGAGAGGCGAGGAAGAGAGACACACACAGAGATAGACAGAGAAAGAGAAGCAGAGAGAGACAGAGAGAGAGAGAGAGAGAGAGAGAGAGAGAGAGAGACAGAGACAGAGACAGAGACAGAGACAGAGACAGACAGACAGACAGACAGAGAGGTAGAGTTCATTCTATCCTCTGAAGGGCAGACCTAGCCTTAGATGGGAAAGGCTGGGCTTCCAGGTATGTATCAGCTAAGGTCTTGCTTTGTTCCCAGGCAGAATCTGATGGAAATCACATGAGCATCTAGCACACCCGAAACAGGCCCAGGCTTGGGTGGTATAGCCAGACCAAATTTTGGGTTCTGGGCTCAAGAGCAGCCCTGAGACCTGCCAGAGCTCACAGGGCCCAAAGGACGAAGGCTGAGGCCAGCTGAGCCATTGCCTCTAGACCTAACACCTAAGATAGCCCATGTGCTCACATCGGCACTCATTAGACTGTCGAATCACTGGTTGGATGAGTGTGGGATTTAAGTTGGGGTAACTAGTTAGTGCCCTACCTGGTGGCGACACTCCAGGCCCAAGGAACCAAAAAGAATGTGGGTGCCAGGGTTCCTCCCTGAAGAAGTGTGCTCCACTGTGCCAGGCTGCAATAGAACCTCTCTCCCCAACCCCAGCCCCTTACAGGGCTCCTGCGACCTCAGGCAAATGTGCAGTTACAGAATTGCATCCCGCCTCCCCACCATGAGCGGTTGGAGTTTTATGAATTCATTAAATGTGCTTGCAAACTTGTAAGGGAACAGCGCTGCCCTGCAAGGAGAGCTACAAATTGGTACAGTCCCTGGGAGAGCTCGGTGGTAATTCCACTTGCCTCCTAGGCCAAATGGCTTTCCTGCTTCCCTTGCAGTTCCTTGGCCTGAAAAGAGAGAGTAGGGCCTCTGGGTACCCTGCTTGAGTTCTGAAGAGCTGCATGGTGTCTTCCTTAGAGACCTGGGGTGACCTGGGGAAGGGGTCCCCTTCTCTGCATTCAAGGCCACTACCTCAATCACAGTGGCTACAGAGGCTGTTGTGGGACATTTGGAGAATGTCCACACCCCCTGCCTCTCACCCCTGCTAAGCAAACCTAAGCACAAACCCTGTGTTTTCAATGCAAACGAGATTAGCCTTCTGTGTCCCCAAGCCCTCCATAGGCCATCATGGAGTTGGCATCATTTTGCACATTTTCATCTGTCTGCCTGCGCCCCCCCAAAAAACTTCATGATAGACCCCTGAAGATACAAATCACATGTGTGCAGGGTCAGGGACCTAGAGAGGTTCTGTAAGCCTGCAGGAGGGGCCGGAAGTCAGTGTCTCCTGGGTGGATTTGAACTCCATGTGAACCAGCTTGATCTCTCTAGTCCTCCAAGTGAGCATCCCACCCATACTGAGACTTTGTGCCCCAAGTTTGTGGTAGACACCAGGTGAGGGAAGAGGGGGCTGTTTGGATGTGGCTTGGCAGTTGTCTTGCACCCTCACAGCCATCACCTCAGTAAATCTCAGTGCTGCTTATCTTTCCTGTGTCTGTCAGCATTCTGCTATTTAACAGTCAGCCTGGAAAGTGCGGTCATTTCCAGGAACAGGTCTGAAGAGTTTGGTCCCTCCTTTGTTGGCTCCATTTGCTTTTGGGTGGTGGAGGGACTGTGTCATTTGCAGAGAGCATGTTTTGGAGGAGGCTGGGTCCCGCCATCTCCTTCCCTTCCCTTCCTCTTCTTTTTTTTACTTTCCACATGGTAGCTAGCCCAGGCTAGCCTCAAATTCCCTATGCAGCTAAGGATGACCTTGTACCTCCCACCTCACCACCTCCCAAGTGCTGGAATTACAGATGGTTGTTATTACACCCAGTCCACGTGGTGCTGGAGACTGATCCTATGGGTGGATGGCCTCATGTATGCTAGATAGACACTCTACACCTCCTACACCCCCAGGCCCCCAGCATCACGTTCAGTGATATGTTCCTAGTCACCTAAAACCCCTCCAGGCTTCCACAGCTCTTAGAGTCCCCACCTCCTGCAGTAGTCCCACGCCTGCAGGGGACACTCCAGATCCACACCACAGAATCTCCATCACAGGAATGACATCTGTGGGACAGGCAGGGAGCAACCTGTGCACAGCTGTAGCCAGTGAAGACAGACAGACAGCACAAAAGACAGCCAACCCTGGAGCCTGCCAGAAACTCCACCCTGCAGCCTGCCAGGGAGTGGTGTGGTAGAATACCACACTCTGGAATCTTCTGGGCAGGAGCAGCCTGTGGAAGTCAGGGGACACTGCAGTCCTCTCCCACAGTGCCCCTCTCCCCATCTTACTAATGGCTCATGGTCATGAACACAAACCTTGCTGCTGAAAAGCTGCTGGTGAACGGAGCTTGGGAGTGGAAGTGCTTCTGTGTATGGATTCTTGTAGCTTCCATAGCTGTTCCTAAGTTTTCCTTCAAAAACGCTGGATGGGCACTCCCACCAACCGTTAAGGTCTGCAAATGCTCATTTCCCCACATCTTGGCCAAGTCTAGGGGTTGATACCTAATTTTCTCTCAAATGAAAATGAAAAGTTTCTATTTCAATTGGAATTCCCAAAATACCATATCTAAACTTAAGGGTTCTTACATTTGATTTTTTTCTTTTGGCTATTTATATTTCTTCTGCCTATAGGTTACTTCTTTATAGATTTTACCTACTTTAATCATTTTATTATTGACTTGTTTCACACACACACACACACACACACACACACGTTCTTATTATCTTTTACAAGTGTTCTAGCTATTTAATTGCAGACTGCCACTGCATATTATTGAAATTTTTTAATTTAAACATTAGATTGGGCTGGAGAGAGGCTCAGCAGTTAAGAGCACTTGCTGCTCTTACAAAGGACCCGAGTTCAATTCTCAGCACCCACATGGTGGTTCACAATCATTGTAACCCCATTTCCTGGAGATCTGATGCCCTCTTTTGACCTCTGCATGCACTAGGGATGCATGTGGTGCACAAACATACATGTAGGCAAAACACATAATATTTCTAAAAAAGTTGTTTTTTTAAAGATTTGTTTTAAAGTACGTACATATCTGTGTGAGGGTATATACACATGTGAGTGTAGATGCCCACAGGGTTCAGGAGAGTGTCATATACGCAAGAGTTGGCATTGCAGGTGCCTGGTGTGACTGCTGGCACCCTAACGTGGGTCTTCTGCAAGAATAATAATTGCTTTTAACCGCTGGGCTGTCTCTCCAACCCCTAAAGATTAATTTTTGACAAACGTAATTTAAATTGTTCATAAGGCCAGGCATTGTGGAGCATGCCTTGATCCTACCACGTAGGAGGCAGAGGCAAGCATATCTCCATGAGTTTGAGGCCAGCCTGGTCTGCAAACAGAGTCTAGGACAATCAGGAAACCCTTGTCTCAAAAAAAAAAAAAAAAAAAAAAAAAAAAAAAAAAAAAAAAAAAAAAAAAAAACCAAAACCAAAACCAAAACCAAAACCAAAACCAAAAAAACCCAAAAAAACCAAACAAATAAAAAATTGTTTACAGGACCTGTCTGTAAATCATACTTTTTTGTGCCACAAGGTTTTAAGCATTAGGAAACTCTCTTTAACTGAGATTCTAAAGTAGAATTTAAAATATATATATTTTAAAACCACTGATGATTTAACTATGTTCTGAGGTTATACCGCATAGGACTTCTTTGTATACACAATCGAGTGTACCACCTCTAAGCATTGATTGACTGTTTTGTCATTCTGCCATGGAATCTAAGTCATCCTCACAATGAACTATTTTTTCATACGTATAAGTTCTGCTTCTGGTTTGTCTGTCTGTTCTTTGGATATTTCTAGAAAAATCACCATGTGTTTCCCTGCTATAACTTTGAGAACTATTTGGATATCCATCTGATAAGGGAAGTTAGTCCCGATTTTATTTTTATTTTTCAAAATTTTCTTAGCTATTTTTATAAATGTCTAGAAAGAAGAGAAATCATTTTGTCATACGTGGTTGACAGATTAGCTGAGCTTCCAGGTGGGGTTTTGTTGGGTCCACAGGTACAGTCATGGTAGATATGGCGTGTCTTACTCCCGTCGATGCTTATAGCTTCTTGTTTGGTGTGGGTCAGCCTCAACACACACTTTTTTTTTTTTTTTTTTGAGACAGGATTTCTCTGTGTAGCCTTGGCTGTCCTGGACTCACTTTGTAGACCAGGCTGGCCTCGAACTCACAGTGATCCGCCTCCCTCTGCCTCCCGAGAGCTGGGATTAATGGTGTGCGCCACCACGCCTGCCCAGCACTTAGCCTTCTTGATTCCTTTTCTTATATAGGTCTTGGTTTTTGCTCCCCACTCCCCGACTGTCCCCTCCACCTCCCCTTCCCCCAAACGGTGGTGCTTTGCTTGTTTTGTTCTGTTTTTGTTGTTTTGTTTTTGAGATAAGGTCTTATGTAGCCCAGGCTGGCATTGAACTCGCTATGTAGCCAAGGTTGGATGTGAATGCCTGATTCTCCTGCCTCCACATGCAGTGATCTGCCGGGACTGTATCACTGTGGCTCGCTTAGCTGTAGTTTTTTGAGCTATCCCTGCATAGCCTGCTCCTGCTTCTTGCCTGCTGGGATGCAACGCGCACCACTGCGCCTGCTCAGTGTTGGGTGTCCGACTGAGTTTCTTATTAGGTATTTAGGAAAGTGTCACCTTTTAAATTTCTTTGCTTGTTTCATTTATGTATATGTGTGTTTGTCTGCTTGTGTGCAGTGCCTGCAGAGGCCAGAAGAGGGCATCTGATCCCCTGAGCTGGAGTTATGGCCGGTGTGAATCCATCATGTGGGTGCTGGGACCTGAACATGGACCCACTGAGGTCTCTCTCCAGCCCCACGTGTTGCTTTTAAGAATGAGTTTTATTGTACGTTGTTCATTTTTCCTCTAACTGGCTTGCTCCTGTGTGATCACGACCTCTCCTCATCCTCTTTCTTCTCCTTTGATAATGGTGAGGGAACCCTGCTGGTGTGAGTCAGGTCCCTTTCCCCCTCAATGGCCCCAGGCTGTAGCTCCGGAGTGTTAAGCTGATCAGAGCCCTGGGCTGCCAGACTCTCTTGGGTTTTGCCCATTGCTTCTGCTGAGCATTTAAAATTCTAGTTTTGCAGGTATCCACTGGCTGTTCTGTCCCTTACCTTTCTGGCTTATACAGCATTTTTCTTCCACACTGCGCTGGTTGGGTTTTTTTGTTTTTTATTTTTTTAATTGTTTTTGTCAACTTGATACAAACTAGACATATCTGGAAGAGGAACCTCAATTGAGAAATGCCTCCATCAGATTTCCTGTAGGGAAATATGTAGAACTTTTTTTTTTTTTTTTTTTTTTAATCAATGACCGATGTGAAAGAGCCTAACCTTCTGTGGACGTTACTACCCCTGGGGGAGTGAGCCTAGGCTGCATAACTAAGCATGCTCTTCCTCCATGGTTTCTGCTTCGGTTCCTGCCTCAGCTTTCCCTGGTAATGGACTGCAAGCTGAAAGCCAAATAAGCCCTTTCCTCCCACTGTTTATCAGATGGAGAAAAACCCTAACTAAGACACATGGCGTACTGCTGGCTAGACTCCAGTGGAAAGGCTGGAACACCCTGTGAAGGTAACTGCTTCTTCCATTTCATCACCCTGTAGGCTTCCAAAGGCCTTTGTTACACCGAGACACAGCCTGGTCTTCTGGAGACTCTGTCTGGGGACTTCCCACCCCTGACTTTCAGAAGACTTGCTTGTAGGGTAGTTTTAGATGTTCAATCTACCCAATCCCCACACACCCTGCCCCCCACATGGTCCCCATCACTAACAGAGGTACGTTTGATGCAACTGAGGAACTCACACTTGACACATTGCTGTCACCCAATGCCCACAGTGAGTCAGGGCTCTTCTGGTGGTGAACATTCTATGGCTTCGGACATATGTATAAAGACATGTGTGTACATCATTGCAATGTCACAGAGTGGTGTCACCTGTTCCACTCCTCCTTCTCCCAGAAGCCCTGGCCAACACAGGTCTTTATGCTGTCTCTCAAGTTTTTTTCTTTCACAGTGTGTCTTGCAGCTGGAATCATCCTGTGAGCAACCTTTTAAAGTTGGCTTCTTCCATCAACTCATGTACTTAAGGGTCTCCCATATCTTTTCATTGGTTCATAGCTCATTCGTTGGGGGAGCTGCAAGGTCACCACCATTTACTTAAGCATTTACTCACTGGAGGTCTTCTTGATCGCCTCCTATTTTGGCATTTATCAAGTATCTGTGAGCATTTGTGTGCATATTTTTACGTAGACACAAGTTCTCATCTCACTGTGGTAAAAGCAAGGAATACATTGCTAGATCATATATGGTAACTGTGTGCTTAGCCTTGAAACAGGCTGCCAAACTGTCTTCCTGTGTCACCTTCCCACTAACACTGAGTGACAGTTCCTGTCACTTTACAGCCTCACCAGCGTCTGGGGTTGTCACGTTCTAGATTCCAGCCATTTTACTAAATATGTTGTTTGAAGCTTTTCAGAAAATACGAAAGTATGTGTATATATATATGAATATTTTCAAAGGTATTTTTATACTCCAAGGAAATTATGTAGTTCTTGGACTCTAGTAAAAGAGTGATTTAAGTTGGTAGATTTTTCTAAAATTTAGCGCACACTTGCATTTCTAAAATGTCTTTCAGTATGCTGCAGAACTAAGTTTGCCAATTCTTAAAAAAATAAACCAATCAAAAATTACCTTAAAAGACAAATCTATAAAATGATCTATTTGACAAGTTAAAATTAAGAGCAAGAAATGCATTCAATTAAAGACATTTACAAATTGTGTTGTTTTCTGTTTCCCCCTTAATTGGAAAAAGAAAAAATAAAAAAGGCAAGAACAACACAAAAGGAGAGTGCTTGTTTTTATAGAAATATCTTGACATAAAGAAAGTAACAAATATGTAAAACTGAAGAAAACGATGGATTAGAAAGGCCCTAAGACTTAGGTGAAGATAGCAAGAACAGGTGGTTCCACTAAAGATGAACAAGCCAGAGTAGTGGCTCATACTGTAATAGAAACGCTCAGGAGGCAGAGACAGAGGCCTGAGGATCAGGGTTCAAGGCCAGCCAGGCTACATGACACCCTGTCCCAAACCCTTGTGTTCTAGTTTTACTTCTATTGCTTTGATAAAAACTCTTGATAGAAAGCAACACATGTGTGTGTGTGCGTGTGTGTGTGTGTGTGTGTGTGTGTGTGTGTGTGTGTGTGTGAAGAATTTATCTTTATCTGACATACAGTTCCAAGTTACAGTCCATTGTTTGGGAAATGTCAAAGTGGAAACTCAAGCAGCTAGTGACTTCACATCCATAGTCAGGAGCAAGAAAGTGAACAGGTATGATCTTGCTTGCTCTCAGCCAGCTCTCTCTTCTTTTACACTGCTCAGGAATCCTCTTACCTTGCCTAGGGAGAGGTACTACCCACAGTGAGCCAGGTCTTCCTACATTAATTACCAATTAGGAAAGGCCCTGACAGGCATGCTTACAGACCAACCTGATCTAGATTAGGTCCTCATTAAGACTCTTCCCAGGTGGGTCTAGAGTGTGCTAAGCTCATGGTTAATACTAATCAGCACACCTCCCCCCCCCCAATAAAAATAAGGTAAAAATGAAATGCAGGTCTCTGTGTACAGTCAGAGCATGGGCTTGGGGGGGGGGGGAACCAGGGGAGGGGCAGGGCAGGAGTTAAGTTCAGACTGAAGAAATGTAGATCTTTAAGCAATGTTTCGGATCAACATCCTTGTCTCCTGGCTGACCTTTGATGCTCTCTTCTATTTTACATCTTATTTATATGTATTCTTTATTTTGTTATCATTCTCATCACTTTCATGTCATTTTTCTCCTCAGTTTTGGGAGCTATGCCCCAGCTAACACACATGTATCTAGATGAGTTTGTATTCAAACAGCACCTTTTCCTCTTAATTAACAAATTTAGCTCATTCATATATATCGTAATGGCTGATATTATTGAAGTTGTTTGTGAAATTTCTATTTTCTGTTTACTACACTTTTAATTTATTTAATCTATTTGTTTTGTGTGGTGCTGGGGATCACACCTAGTGATTTGTGTGTTCCAGGGAAGGATGCTACCACTTCTAAGCCGTGTCACCAAAACTCACTATACATTTTATTTGTCCTTTCCTCCCTTTTATTATAGCTTAATATATCAAACTTTCAGGCATTTTGCCCTTTTAAAAATAGATAAGTTTATATTTAAAGCATTTCTGTGGCAATATTGGTCCAGTAGTCAGCACATTTTTTTACTTCCTCTATTGCATTTTTAACATGTCTTGACATTTTTTTGTTCCATAGTTATTGTTTTCTCTAAATTCTAACACACACACACACACACACACACACACACACACACACACACGGCTTGGTTTTTGCAAGGTGAATATATCCACACAAAGGCTGCCTACATCAAGATACAAAGTATTCTTGACTATCCAAAGGCTTTCGCTGCCTCTCCTTTCAGGCTGAAATTCTGATTCCCATCACCAGCCATCAGTTTGTCCGGATTTCCAGTTTTATGTATATGTCTGACCTCTGCTTGCTCTCTGAGACTCTTTCCCACAGATGGGAGGCAGCCCCAGTGGTCCTGCTCTGGGTGGCATTCTCTATTTGTTGGGGTTTTCTGGTCTACTGTTGCTGAACATTTGTGGTGTGTGTGTATGTGTGTGTGTGTGTGTGATGGCTCTGAGTATTGTACATGACGTTGCAGACTCTACTCTTTGGGTTCGGCATCTGTACATTCATTTGGAGCCCCACCCAGGAGCGGACTTGCCAGGTGGGGAGTGTGCATGAAGCTAGCATTAGTGGTACTGTCGGCTTTCCAAGCCGGTGCCTGCACTACTGCTTAAAACCTCATACTTTTAAGCCAGGCACAGTGGTGTACCCTTTTAATCCCAGCACTCAGAGAGCAGAGGCAGGTGGATGGCTGTGATTTTGAGGCCAGCCTGATCTACAAAGCAAGTCCAGGACAGCCAAGGCTACACAGAGAAACCCTGGCTTGAAAAACCAAAAAACCTTCATTCTCTTAAATAATTGACCTTGGGCTGGAGAGATGGCTCAGCGCTTCAGAATGCTTGCTGCTCTTCCAGCAGCTACGTCTGGTAAATCTTAACTCCAGCTCCAGAGATTCTGACAGCCTCTTCTGGCCTCCAAGGCCACTGCACTTACGTGCACAGACAGACATTTACCCACATGATTAAAAATAAATCTTGAAAAATTGACACTCAAGGTTTTTTTTTTTTTTTTCAATACTGGGGTTTGAACCCAGGACTTCCTATGTGCTGAGCTAAACCCTCAGCCCCTCCACACTTAATCTGACAACTTTCATAATTGTATCTGGCCACCGATGTTTCTTACCCTTTCTGTGCATCTTCACATTTCTCCCTGCGTCAGAAGCCTTCTATTATCTATTTTAGGACAGTATCTGTGAGTACAAAAATGCCAGGTTCCTTTCCTGCCTGAAAGATCTTTATTCTGAGCGATAATGGGCTTTATAATGGGCTGAGTCTATAATTACAGGTTTTGAGTGATTTTCACTCTGAACTCTGAGGATACTGCCCTGTCAGCCTGCTCCTCACGCGAGGAGCCTGTCAGTCCCAGAGCTCGCACCTTCTTCTGTTGGAGAGAATGGCTTTTGCGATTTCTTGGGGGAATGATTTCTTTATTCTGTCTGCTCTCTCTCTTTCTAGAACTCTGTGTGTTGGTATTTTAAATTTCTCTTCCTTCTCTGCTCCTTCCCTCCTTTTTTAGACATGGGACATCATATGTTACCCAGGTTGGTCTCAAACGTGTGAGTTCATGTGATCATCCTTGTTCGGCCTCCTGAGTCCTGGGGTTACAGGTGTGTGTCAGCCTCCTTCTTCTCACTGGGCTGCTTCTGTGGCACTGGGATAGAGCCCATAGCCTCGCGCATGCTGGGTAAGCCCTCTGCCATTGACCCTAGCCCCAGCCCCACTCCTGTGCTTTTTATTTCTTCATACTTAAAAAAAAAAATGTTTATGTGTATGAGTGGTTGGCTTGCATATATGTATGTGTGCATTCGCCCAGCCTGGTAGCTGCAAAGGCCGGAAGAGGATGTCAGATTCCTTGGAACTGGAGTTGCAAATGGTTGTGAGGCACCATGTGGGTGCTGGGAACCACTGAGCCGTCTCTCCGGTGTCTTTATTTTTATGGTCTGTTCTGGCATAATTCCCCAGCAAATCGTCAAGTCACCAGCCTGATCTCTGCCCACCTCCATTCCGTTTCTCAGTCTGCATGCTAAGCCATTTTCCTAGTTAAGGAATCAAGATTTTTGTATTTGTATTTGTATGAAGTCAGTATCCTCGGGCAGCATTCTGCAGACGTTCCTTATTTGAATTCAAGGTTCCTGTTCTTTTTTTTTTTTTTTTCTGTTCTTTATATTAGGTCTGATTCCTAAGCGACATGTCCCTGTTGACTGACTCTGGCAGCTGTTCCACCGTGTCACGAGACAGACTGATGCTCTGACTCTCAAACCAGCTTGTAGATTTGCAAACAGATCTGTGCAGTCAGCAGCACCTACGGCTATGTGGGCTGAGCAGAGGTATCGGCAGGACTGTGTCTCTGCTGTAGCCCTGCCACAGTCCTTCCAGGCCGCCTTTACCTCCCTGTTCTGGGCACTTCTGGACAGGTTGGCTTGGTGAGCCTTAGGGAGTAGGTGGTGAGTTTTAAATGCCAATGAGATATGAAATATGTGCCATGCAACAGATACTATATGGAGAAGTTTATTATATGAGCATGGGGAGAGAAGGAAGGAGGGGGAGCCTGAGAGAGAGAGAGAGGCAGAGAGACAGACAGACAGACAGACAGACAGACAGAGAGGAAGAGAGAAGAGAGGTAGGTGGGTTTGTCCTTTTATAATCCTGGGTAGGGCCACGCCTACTGGCAGGTAGGCAGTGACATCATAGTTTGCTTGACAAACTGGGGCAGAATCCTAGGAGTCAAAACAAGGTGGAGCTGCCCTCCCTGGTGGTGGGCAGAGGAAGAGGAGAGAGTCGAGATGTGTCAGAGGCTCCAGGATATGCTAACGGGTAAGTCAGGAAATGAGATCAGTTGTCTGATGCAGAAGTGGTTGAAAAGGAAAGCCAAGGCTGAAGGACTGATGTGGACCATGTGGGGTGTGGCAGACGGTAGGAAGTGCTCACCTTCCTGGACCATGGGGTCTGTATGTCAGCACACCAGGCCAGCCCAGGGACGGAATCCCACTGTTTAGACTTCCTCATTCTGCGTTTGGCAAGAAAAGCCATGATTATAAGTTAGACTGTTAGGTAGAAAGCAGGGAGGGGAAAGAAAAAGAAGAAAGCCTCGAGTCATTTGCGTTTCTGTGACCTGGCAAGTGCAGAGACATCAAAGCCCCCTGGAGTTCAGCTATGGAGCAATCTCCAGCTCTTCCTTCATGGCCAGCCTTGACATCTTTGGAACTCAAACTGTCAGCCTTGTGGGCTATAAACACCTTGCTCACAAGACCTAAGGAACTCCGCCACACTCCCGGCTGCTGAGTTTCCCCCGGAGCCCAGGAAATCCTTCATTCTAACTTGACAAAAGCACTGTGCTTTGAGGCCTGTTTTATAGGTTTTCTGTGCTACAGGTTTGCGCTCCGTTACCATCATCTGTCAGAGTTATAAAGCAGCTGTGTGCTCGCTTTCCTGTTGGTTGATTTTATTTAGACACTAATTCGTATAGTGTTTAAAAAGAAGAAAAAGGACGAAGGCAGGCCGGAGCACATTCCAGTCTCTCAGCAAATTCTCCTCACCTGCTCCATACATCACGGTCTTTGGACAGGAAGCACAAATAACTCTGCAAGAAAAACGCATAAACAAAGCCACCCAGACTTTAATAACGGACAATTAGTGGTCTCCTAAGTTGCTTTCAATTTCTAGCCATCACCAGGTACTGGCTCACGCGGAAGGCAGTTTCAGGGCCAGTAACTATCACTCTATATCCTTACCGTAGACAGTACCTCAGCCATGGAGGCACCAAATAAATTCTTGCAAGCAAAATTATTCCTTCGAGTAGGAACCAGATGTAAGAGGCCAACGTGCTGGGCCAGGTTGATGGAGTCATTATTCAGTGCGTGGGAGAAGAAAGGGAGGAGGCGGCACTCTGAGAAGGAACCATGGGTAATCTTGCTCAGGCCTACGGCTCTGTCCCTTCCAGGCTGTGTCCCTGAGGCAGCCATCTCCACGAAATGAGATAGCTTTGCTTCACTCTGTCACAGCCTCAAAGACACCGTTGGTCTCTCTTTTACTAAAAAACAAAACAAAACAAAACAAAAACAAAAAACAAACAAAAAAGCATTGTGTAAAATCAACACATCTGGGCAGCCATTTGTCCATATGTATTCACTGAATATATAGTCATTTGCATGTAATAATTTTCCAGCCCCAACCTTAGCCTCTAGTATGTTCTAGAACTGCCTCCAGACCCAAAACTTGAAGCATTTACCCCCTCGAAGCACAGGGGTTTGTCTTTTCTACTACTCAGATGCAGTAAGGATGTTTATTTATATTTACTTATTTATTTATTTTGTTTTTCTTTTTTTCAAGATAGGGGTTCTCTGTGTAGCCTTGACTGTCCTGGACTCATTTTGTAGACTAGGCTGGCCTTGAACTCGCAGAGATCTACCTCCCTGAGTGCTGGGATTACAGGCATGTGCCACCGCACCTGGCTGGATGTGTATTTTTAAATAAATTTGTTTTCTTAGATATATTGGTTTTACCTGCACGGGTGTTTTTGCCTGTGTGTTTGCATGTGTACCACGTGTGTGCAGTGTCCTCAGAGGCCAGAAAAAGACATTGGGTTCCCTAGAACTGGAGTTACAGGTGAGGATGAACCACCTACTGAGGATGCTGGGAACTGAACCTGGGTCCTCTGTAAGAACCAGCAAGCTCTCTTAACCTCAGAGCCATCTCTCCAGCCCCTACTTAAAATCCCATTCTCTGCTTATTATTTTATTCAGTGTTGCATGAGGCCATTTTCACAAAAGTGTGTATGTACCTTGAACGTACTCCCCCACCCCACTGCTCTCCCTCCCTCCCTCCCCCACCAGCTCCCTTGGTTCACCTAGACAGTTACACATCTATCTTCATATGTGATCTTATGTGTCTGTACAGTGTAGGACACACCGGGTGGGGAAAGCTTGATATTTGCCTTTCGGAGACTGAGTTAATCTGCTTAAAATGACAGTGTGCAGTTACATCCACATTCCGGCATCTGGGTGGTTGAGGAAAACTCCACTGTGTGCATACACACGGCATTTTCTGTATCCATTCCTTTGTTGGTGGACACCTAGGTAGTTCCGTTCCATGGCTTAGCTGTGTGGCATTTGTTCTTTCCTGTGGACTCTCTGTAGGTAGCTCTTCTGTGCAGCATGGATGGACATGTCCATGCTGCACGGGGCAGCATGCAGATAGCAGAGGGAGTTGAGGCCAGAAACCATGCAAACTGCACCCCTCAGTTGCCTGGATCAGCCTCCCAGTACTCTATTTTGTTCGTACTAGGGCAGTGGCTGTGGGCTGGAAAGGGTCCCATACTGTCCCCCGGCTCCCTCCGCGTGAAACGCATAAAGTGACCCTACTCCCACCACGAGCATTTGGCTAGGTACTGGTAGAGCACTGTTGTTAATATCCACGATAGGACATTAGTCTAAGCACCCCTTTCACTGTTTGTATTTACTGTAAGTGAGCTAAGGTGTTGGGGCCAGCACTTAGACCTCTTTCTTTGTTTTTGGCTGCCTGCAGTGGAGAACTCTGGGCCTGCAGACCCTCTAGACTGCCCCCACAACAGCCCCACCTACACAGCTCAGCTCAGCAGGCACTGTCCCAGCCACCACAGCTTCCAGGGCTCCAGGGGGACCGTTCTGCCATTCCCAGGCCTTGGTGATCTCTTAACAGGTTGAGGGGGGTACTCCCTAGGTGCCAGAAGGCATGTGGTGGCTGCACAGTGGCCCTTCATTTGCACGAAGAATTGTGGTGATTGATGCAGACACTTGCTGCACCCTCTTCTGGGCAGTATGGGCAGGCGCATGAGCTCACTATGGAGTCAGCTTGGAGACAGTTTCCTGTGCTGGGGTCTGGTGTTGAGACACTGGCCCCCAAAAGTCTTCTCTGAAGACCCCCCAAAAGGTCTTTTCTTGCTTAGGTGCTTTTCTTTTCTTTCTTTCTTTCTTTTTGTTTGTTTGTTTGGTTGGTTGGTTTTTCAAAACAGACTTTTCTCTGTGTAGCCTTGACAGTTCTGGACTTACTTTGTAGACCGCCTTGAACTCACAGCGCTCCGCCTGCCTCTGCCTCGCAAGTGTTGAGATTAAAGGCTTAGGCCACCAACGCCTCACTTTTCAAGCTTAGCTGAGAAGCCAACAGAGTGAGAGAGTTACCCAAGAGACCTGGGAGCCAGAAGTTAAGGCCAGGGAGGGAAGGCTGAGAAAAGTGAAGGCAAGAAACCACAGGCCCTGCTCATCAGAAGAGCAAAGGGAACTGCCAAGTCCTAAGGGCTGAGGGTTCTGGCATCTTGGCCCAAGACGTGTGGGAGCAGAGGGTCCCACCACTCAAGACACCTAGCAGTGCCTGCTTGCTGCTGCCAGACGATACTGTTGGAAGCTAAGTATCAATAGAGCTGAGCAGTGCTGGGGGTTAAAGGGTTAAAGCCCAAACAAAGCAGTGGGCTTAGAGCCTGGGCACCAGGAGTTTCTATGCAGCCTGGGCTCTGCGGGCTTGCCCAGGTTCTCAGGGCTTGGGTTACAAACCTCTAGTTCTGCCAATCCAGGCCCTGGCTCTCTGATGGTCAAGAGCGGGGGAAACACTAGCACTAGGGGACTTTCTCACCTGCTCAGATTCTTATCAGGGGAGAGAGGGACGCTGCCAGCTAACCACCAGCACAGCAGCCAATCTCCTGCCCTCTTTCCCACCTTCCCCCACCGTATACATTTCCTGAGTCTCACCCCACTCACATTTCTGCCTTCACACTGACCACGGAACACCAACTCACAGCTTCTTTGCGCCTCAGTTTCCTCCCCTGTTCAATTAGAGTGAACGCAGAAGCTCAGCAACAATCAGAAGCTTCAATATGTCCCTGGATGCGCCCTAAGCCAGGGTACCCCCCTACAGGAATACCCTGTCGCACCACGGTGGGTCTCAGGAGCCCAGCCAGGACAGCCTTTAAGAGCTGCCTCTTTCATTTCATCCGTGCAGGCTCCAACCTCTGTAGTTCACTGGGCACTCTTACCTACCACAGTGAACCCTTTCACCGTCCCCACCGTATTCAAGAGGAAGTCAAGGTTCATAGAGGTGCAGTCAACTGAACTGGAACACATCTCCCTAGGGAGCTTCTCTGCTGGCTGCATGCGCTGGCCACGCCTGGGTGGTGGCTGATACTGGACTAAAAGCACGTGGCCACTTCCATGTCGCGTGTGAAGCCAGCGGGCAGCCTTCCTTTCCGTATCCTTTCAGTAGAGCCACCTTTCTATTTTGTCTGCGTCATAAGAAGCTTTGGCGCCACCAAGTGGTCATATAGAGAACTGTGTCTTGGTACTGCAGTTCTGAGATCATCCTGAGGGGTGGCACCTCTGTCCAGCAGAGGGGTTGCCAGGCTTGCAAATACTGGTTCTCAAAGCTCATCCCTGTAGAGGAATTTTAGTTTATAACATGGCTACTCTAGCAAGAGATCACATCCAAAGACCTTCTAGGTCTGTGTGATCCTGCTGGAATATAGGCATCGCTTTATTCCCAGGAGTCGGAGGCAAGCAGATCGGCCAGCCTGGTATAGAGCAAGTTTCAGGTCAAGAAAAGCTTAGGTCCAGGCATGGTGGTACACACCTTTAATCTCAGAACTTGGGAGACAGATGTAAGCAGATGTCTGAGTTCTAGTCAGTTCTGTTCATGCAGTTCGGTTGAGTCAGTGAGTTGAGAGGCAGCGCAGTGAAGTTGAGTTCCTGGTGTGGTGCTCTGTTTGTGGGGATCAGAGGCAGTTTTACCCATAGACTTTGACAGAGATGAATGGAAGGCAGAACAAGTGAGACACAATCAAAGACAGAGCAAGCCAGAGAAGGAGAAGGAACCAGGGGCTTAGAACAGGTTCCTAGAGTTAGTTTGAGGCCAAGCAGAGAATTCAGTCACAGACAATTCAGAGAGAGAGAAGCCAGATTGAACCAATCAGCCTGGAGTTTGCGCTAAAACAGCTGAGTTGAACTAGCCAGCCAGAGTTGAGAAAGAACTACAAAGGGTGAGCTTATTCAGCAGTAAGTCTTGGAGGCTGAAAACAATCTAGGCCTAGATTAGGTTGTACAGAGGCTAGAAGCTTTCAGGACGAAGCCTAGGTTGGCAGACGGAGGCGACAGTTACATCTGGTGAATAAACGATACTTTTACACGTCTCTGCCTAGCTACTCACCAGAAGTAGAAATGAGCTTTTTGAGGATGCTTCACATTGCACTGGATTCACACTAGAATCCTGTGTTGATGCCAGGCCCTATGTCCTGTGGTAAGGAAGCAGAGAGGGACCAGGGGGGTGTGGCAGAGAAGAAGCTGTCCGCCAGCAATGGCCAGGAAGTCCACAGAGCATCTGAATGAGGCCAGCTGAACCATGCGATAACGTCTAAGTGCCAAAAGTTAAGCAAAGTCACCCCTGCAGAGGGCACTCTCCATGCCTTTGTTGGGTCTGGTTGATACAAATGCTGAATGTCAGGCTTGCAGCTTCTCCTGTCTTGTGCTCTTATTATCAACAATTGTAACATTTGGTGTGGCATGGGGATTGAACTCAGGGTCTTAAAGATGCTAGGCAAGCACCCACCCACTCAGCTATACCCCAGTCTTTTTTTTTTTTTTTTTTTAAGTTATTATGTATACAGTGCATTGCCTGCATGTACAGCTGCAGGCCAGAGAGGGCATCAGATCACATTACAGATGGTTGTGAGGCACCATGTGGTTGCTGGGAATTGAACTCAGGACTTCTGGAAGAGCAGGCAGTGCCCTTAACCTCTGAGCCATCTCTCCAGGCCCTATATCTCAGTCTTTAAATTTTCTTCCCAGTGCTTGAGTTGCCAGACCTTTCTATGAATTCTTGTCTATGTGCAAGGCCCGACCCAGGCTCAGTAGAAGCACCAGGGTTGCCACAGAGTGGGTGGGCAGGCATGCCACATACCGCTCAGATTCTCTGAGTCTGGCCACTCTATCCTGTCCCTAGCATCAGATGACCCACATAGCCGTCGGGCTTCTATGAAAAACACAGGCTCAGAATTTAAATCTTCTTTCTCCCCTGAAGGCTCTTGGTACCTGGACAGATTTGCAACGACCTTCTTCCTGGCTTTGTTAAGGATGCTGGACAGGCAGGCATTTCCAAACCAAAGACAACAAGCCTCTCTCTGCACCCTTTCTCCAAACAGCAGGGCTGAGATGCCCTCATTTATACAACTTAAGGGGGCTCTAGCGATAATAAGGCGAGTCTGTTCCAAGGTGACTTAAGGTCTCCTTTCATAGACAGGGGAGCAGCTGGCATCATTCTATGTTTCCGCCTGAGTAGGCACTTCCATTACCCTCTGCACCTCTGTGGCTGGTTTCTGGAAGGATCGACTTCAGCAGGGAAGGCAGGGCCGGTGGGGGGGGGGGGGGCGCCTCCTCTCCTTGAGAGTCTCAGTCTGAACCCTCTATGGCTTCCGTACATCACAGCCAGAAAGTGTCCCCTCCTGCAGTGTGCTGCTCCAGTGGGTGATGGTGATGGCTGAATTTACTCGGGAGGCATCTGTTAGCTCAGGGGAGCCTCATGGGACCCTGCCCCCTGCAAAGGCCTCTCTGCATGTGGAACATAATGACATAAACAGCATAACATGGTGGATGTATACCGAAATCCTGCAGGGATGGAAGAACAGAAAAAAGCAGTGTCTGTGCTCATGGCAGAATGACACCAAAAGCAGCCCCAAGTATGCAGCCTTCCCTGTACCTATGTGCTCAGCACCGTGACCATGCAGCAGCTCCCAGGATACTCCATGCGGTGTCTCCCACCCCTTGGATGGATCCGAGTTGGCCTTGGGTCAACAGAATGCAGCAGAAGTAAACCAGTCTAATTCTAAGTGTCAGCCTCAAAAGACTGGAAATTTTCTCTTGGGTCTCTGGGCTGCACTGGTAGGGTAAGGGGACACCTGGAGCCCAGAAAGTCAGCCCAGTTGTCCTAGCTGAGCCTCCAGCCATGCTAGAGCCTTATCTAAACTCAGCCACCCCACATGGCTGCCTGACATTGCCTGCGGATGCTACGCCGGATGCTGCAGAGCCCAGCTAAGCAGAAGCACCTGATTCCCTGAAGTGACGCTGCATGGTGGGTGTCAAATGTCACTGCTTGGTGATGCAGCAATAGCTAACCAGCTTACCAACCGTATCCGTACAATCCTGGACTTGTTCAAGTTCATCCCGCTGGAGAGCTGTGTCTCTGCTTGTCTCCCCACTGCCTTCCAGAACCATCCACTAGCAAGTAGTCTCTGTGTACCTGAGAATTAGCAGAGGAAACACTCAGCTTTGGGAAACCACCAAACCAAGGAGAGGCGCCTGGGAAAGTGGGCAGAGGTTGGGGTTCAGCCTCTGTGACTTCGTTTTGACTGCATCCTAAGGACCTCCATTCATATTTCCCCAGGGGTGACACGCAGTGTCTCCCTAAAGCCCGCCCTCCAGGCACAGATTGCCACTGTGCTGATGGGCAGCCTCCACAGACTTCCTGGGAAATGTGGCCATGGCCAAGGAGAGTCCTGCATCTGAGATGTCTCTGTTTTGTTCTCGGCATTGGCTTGTTCTGGGTGTCTATGTTTAGAACTATTGTCGCTCAGGAGTTTGGGGTAGGACTCAGATTTCTGCTAGCTCCTAGAGTTGCTCGTGAGTATGCGATGTAGAGTGCACGGCTCTGGCTCTCACATGCTTTAGAAGGTTGTAGGAGGGCTCCAGTCTCCCCAGCAGGCTGGAATTTTGTGCTGAAATGACACCATTGCCCCTGTGGTAAGCTTTACGGTCCCGTTTAAGCAGAAGGCCTGGAGTTGGCAGTGTAGCCCAGTGGTAGCACAAGGTGACGCATGCCTTTGCTCCCAGAACTGTGAGGCTAAAGCAGGGGAATATGAGGCCCATAGCAAGTTCTGGGCCAAGATCAATTACACTAAAGAGAGAGAGAGAGACAGACAGACAGACAGACAGACAGACAGAGACAGACAGACAGACAGACAGACATTGGGAAGATGGCTCCATCAGTTAAGAGCACTGCTGTTCTTGCAGAGGACCCAGGTTCAATTGTTATTGCCCACATGCTGGTTCATCATAACCATCTTTAATTCCAGTTCCAGGGGGTCCGATGCCCTTTTCTGGCTTCTGTCTGTACTGGACATGCAACTGGCACACAGAGCTACATACAAGCAAAACACTCCTACATATGAATTTTTAAAAAAAAAATGGTTTTTAAAAGGAAATTGTTAAAAAATGAAGGCCTGATGTTCGTATCTCTGCGAACGGTCCTCTGCCTCTGGGGCTCCCTTAGGTACTCTGGCTGTTGGGTTGAGTTTCTCAGTTTCTTTCCTGTTCTCTGCCTTTCTTTACCTTATTGTTTTACATTAGGGTACAATGCCTTTTAAATTTTTTTAAATTTTATTTTATGAATATGAATGTTTTGCCTGCATGTATGTATACATACCATACGTATGCCTGGTGCCTTCAGAGGCCAGAAGAAGGCATAGGTTCCCCGGAGGGGACTAGAGTTGTTACAGAGGGCTCTAAGGCATTATGTGGAACCAACCCTGGGTCCTCTGCAGGAGAAGTGCATGTGCCTTACTTACTGTGCCATCTCTCCAGCTCCAAGAGATTTTCTTAGACAAAGGCATATGCATACATGTGTATGTACAATAAAAGCATACATTTACGACTTTCCCAAATATTACAGTACATACAGACAAAAACACTTGACAGCAGTACTTCAAATATGTTTGAGGTGTTATTTTGTTTGTTTTTTACTAGTCACACATTTTCACACCCTGCTCTTGTTTTGTTTCCTTACTATTTTCTAAAGATTGAAGATATAATTCATTTATCTCACAGCTCATGACTATACAGTGTACAATTAAATAGATCTCTGTATAGTCAATGAGATTTGCACCTATCAGGAAAATCAACTCTCAAGTACCTTTATTTATTATACATTAAAAAACCAGTGCACCCCGAAGTCATTGCTCAACTCCCCAGCACCCCACCCCTGTGGCTTCTCTTCTTCCTGGCCCTGGGCAACCCCATCTGCCTGTGCATGGAATACTCTTGGCTCTATAGTCTGATTTTAATATATTTCTTTTCAACTAATTAAGAACTTACAAGGGATAAGCGGGGATTAATTAGGCCATATCCATCCTAAGAGGCAAATGCAGAAGAAAAGGGAAAGTGGGTAGGAAGGGAAAGGTGTTACAGTTTCCGGCTTAGGCTTACATGTGCCTCAAAGGCCAGGTGCTGGAGGCTCCCTCCTCAGCTAGTGGGAAGAAGTTCAGCTATTGGAGGCACACCTGTGGAGGGGACTTTAGGACCCTTAACCCTTTCCCTGTCTCTTGGCTTCATTTCTTTCTTTTCTTTTCTTATTTTGTTATTTTATTTTGTTTTGTTTTTGAAATAATTTATTTTCTTGCCTTCATTTCATTTTAGATTTTTTAAAATTCAATTTTAATTTACACTCTTTTTAAATTAGTGTGACCACATTTGGGGAAAAAAAAGGCGTAGTATTTATCTTTATCCCTAACTGTGATCAAATGCCTGACAAAAGCAGCTGACGGAAGAAAGGGCTTCTTTTGGCTCACAGTTTGAGGGTGTAACCGGCAAGGCGGGAAGGCATCGTGACAGGACAGTGAGGCAGCTGGTCATGGGTCCACACCTCGGAAGCAGAAGACATAACTGCTGGCCCTCCGCTCACTTACTCTGTTTTGTTTGGTCCAGGCCATGAAATAGCAATGCCCACTGTGGAGGCCGGCCTTCCCACCTCAGGGAACCTGACCTGGCTGCTCCCTGTAGACATGCCCGGAGGGCCTCCCAAGTGTGTCTAGGTCCTGTCAGGCCAACAACCTTCACCATTGTGATGTGATTATAGTTCTGCGCCTCCTGTTGTGTAAAGGCTTGTAAGGACAGCTGGAACAGTGCTCACCATACATGCACAGTTTTTTTTTGTTTTTTTTTTCAGTGTTGGGATGACCATTGTCTCACGGCTGCATTTCTCTTTGACACTTTTATGCAATGATGCTATTGAGGAAAAACTGGTGAACATGCCCTATTGCCAAGGAGGTGTTTATGTTAAAAAAAGAAAACAAGCTATAAAAGCAACTTGAGAAATGCGGGGGTGGGGGTGGGGTAGGGTGGGGGATGTGGGGGGAGGGAGAGGAGCACAGGAAATGTTTATGAGGAAAAAAGAAACTAACAGGACAAAGCAGAAACTCATGCTTTTGAAAGAAAGACATGTGGATTTCACCAGTAAAGTAGAAACCAGGCCAAGCAGACAACTCTGATAGAAATAATTCAACAGATGGTGTTACCTCGTTGTGACTGAAACCGTGACAAAATACCTGAAACAATTGACTTCAAGGAGTCCGTGAGCTAAATAGTCTCCTCCCCCGAGCTGCTTCTCTTAGGCATTTCTGTCCCACTGATAATGAAAGAAATGAACGCAACCACTCTGGGGGATGCTGTGGCACCACGGGAGGCAGCACAGGAGGGCGTCTCCCAGGCAGCTCACCAAGTGAGCATGAGCAGCCTGCTTATGACATCCAACTAGGGGCATTTGGATCCAGTCACAGCCATTGGTTTGCGTGTGCACCAATCATAGCCTTGCCACTTAACATCGGTGCCCCAGCCCACTCCACAAGATGGAATGCATATCTGACACTGCCAAAGTGTCCAAGACCCTGAGACCAGATAGATCGTAAACCCTAGCGGGAAAACCTACTGCCATTCTGCTAAAGGAACAGAGCAATCAAATGACTAATGACATTGCTGCGCACACTGAGCAGTGTACCACTCAACCCTCATCAGAGAAGCTTCTTCCTGAAGCAGATGGTGATTAACACGGAGACCCAACCAGTAGGACAATGGGCGGAGAATGAGAGACTTGGGAACACTTGGGTTCTAAATGGGCCTGCTCTATCAAGCCCCTCCCTTCGGGGATCTATGCAGAATAGGAGGCAGGAAGACAGTAACAGCCAGGGGTGATGGAGGGCTCCAAGGAAACACTACCTGCCAGGCTCAAGACTGATACCTGTATGAACACACAGAGACTGCGACAGCACACACTAGGCCTGCAACAGGTTCAGTCCTGTTTGGTGCAAGCCGAACAGATCCCAGATTCTTTTTTGTTTTGTTTTGTTTTTCGAGACAGGGTTTCTCTGTGTAGCCTTTGGCTGTCCTAGACTTGCTTTGTAGACCAGGCAGGCCCTAAACTCACAGCGATCTGCCTGCCTCTGCCTCCCGAGTGCTGGAATTAAAGGTGTGTGCCACCATGCCCAGCTGAACAGATCCCAGGTTCTTAGGCTTGTGGGCCACGGTCCCAAATGGGGCTGAATAAAAAAATGTGAGGGGTGTGAAAAATTTGGCAATAGTAAAAAGGTTTCTGAAGTGGGCTGGAAAGATGCTCAGTGGTGAAGAGGCCTTAGAGCTTTTGCAGAGGACAAGGGTTTGGTTTCCAGCATGCATGTGGTGGCTTCCAACTATCTGTAATTCCAGTTCCAGGAGATCTGACACCACTTCTGACCTCTGTGGGCTCTTGTATGCATGTGGTGCACTTACACGCTGCCCCCAAAACAAAAACTAATAAAAGGTTTCTGAAAGCCCAACAACCAATTCAAAATCAAAACATGATGGCCCCAAGGCAATCCTGCCAGAAGAGGCTCACCAGTGCTGTGTTACCCAACTTTCAGTGGGGCAGCCTTGGTTTTGAACATGCAACACATGCATGTGTGTTGCCCTGTGCATCCAATCCAGCCTCCACACGGTCCACAAACACTGCTTGATGGAGACTGGGATGTTGTGCACTGTGGTATTCTTCAGTCTACAACAAATTTTTCTGTTGCTATAAAAATGATTTAATTACAGGAAACAAAAACCTTTAATATTTTCTTCCCAGTTATTTCTCAACACGGAAGGAACAAATTAGTGTATGTCTAGATTTGTGTTGTGTTAGAATGTTTGATTTCAAAAATTGCTATTTGAGTTGCATACTTAAGTTTCATTAAAAAAAAATTGTTAAATGAATGTTGGCTCGAGATTAGAGCAGGATTTCCAGCCATTTCTGAGATAGATCTAAACACCCTTTGTATTTATGCAAAGCAATTCTCAGCATTGACAATTTTAAAATTAAAATATTGATCAATTATGAAAAACACTGACAATGTTCTACCTTCTTGCAGTATCAAATCTTCAGCCAAGATTTGTTTTCTAAAAAAATAAACAAGCCCATCTATCTCACTGGGATGCAAATTTTCTCTCCTCTTTAATAAAGGGTGAAATTATATGGGTACCTATGATTTAAAAAAATTAAAATCCATTATGATTTATTACCAGTAAATGTTATTTGTGTATCAATATGTGTATCACATATACCCATGAGATCATGTGAAATTGTTCAGGTTAAAAGGGGGTGTGGCAAGTGAGAAAAAGTTGCATTTTTGCATGGTCTTTAGGGTTTAAGGCTGGTGACAGCAAGTCTGGCACAAATGTTTGAAATAGGCCTGGGTGAGCTTGCACCTTCAGCTGGGGCAAGCACCTGTGTCTTAGTGCAGTCTTCTCTAGGCTTCTGTGGAGTGAACATTACAGAGCACACATGCTGAGGTAGGCTAAGCTGTCTGACTAACAATGGCTGCAAATTAGAGTCAAGGTCTTAGCTAACTTACAGGAAGATGAGCTGCTGAAGTAGTACTTACAGTAATAACTTCAGACCTTGAGCCTGGGGACAGGGGGCTTGCCTGACCAAGTCTTTGCATTACCACTTGTATAGAGCTAACAAGATGCTTAGCCCCCTGCTCTCCAAATGGTTTCTTTGTTGGGGATGGCTTGAGGCTGCTGTGTGCTCCAGTTACTTTCTCTTGATGTGATAAGACACTGAGCAAAAACCACTTAGGGGAGGAAAGGGTCCATTTGGGGAGTCCCCAGTCACAGTCCATCACTAGGGAAAGTCAGAAAACTCAAGAAAGAGTGGAGGAATGCTGCTTACCGCCTTGCTCTTGATGGCTTGTTCAGCATGCTTTCTTACCATGTAGGACCACCTGCCCAAGGGTGGCAGCCCTTCCTCAGTGGGTTGGACCCAGCCATGTTAATCATTAATCAAGAAAATACTCCACAGGCTTGCCTACAGGCCAATCCGAAGGAAGACTTTTTCTCAATCGAGTTTCTCTCTTGCCAGGTAACTGTAAGTTTGTCTCAAATTGAGAAAAACTAGCCAGCACACTATATCACAGTGGGTGGGGTGGGTGGTGGTAGTGACTAGCAACCTCATATTGAAACTGAATTGCGATGGGAAAGTTCAGCTTTAATACAGTGCATTGAAGTAATTTAAAGTAATGGAAACTTAAAAAAAAAAAAAAATTCAGTATTTTCTAGATACGGTCTTAGTCACATTTCCCAAAAGGAAGTGAAGATATCTATCCTTCCTAAAAAGTACCTATGTTGAGGCTGGCAGAGAACTAGCAGGTGGGAAGGCACTGCTGAGAGGCCTCTGGGCGGCAGAACCTGTAGTAAAATGATAAGGAAAGCAATAATTACAAGAACCGCAGCGCATACAAGCTTGATACCGCACCTTTGACAATGGCAGTGAGTACTACAGTTACACTATTGGGAGGTAGACTGCTAGTTCGCTGGCATATGGGGGGCGGTGCTTAGCCCTGTGGAGGCCTTGGAGGCGGGGCGAGACTGCACTGAGGGGCGTGGCCGGTCAATAGGCCGGCCCCCTCCGTAGGTCGCGTGGTCGGGGGCGTGGCTCCGTAGTAGCTGTCCGGTGCTCCGGCGGCCCGGGCGCAGCGTTCTCAAGTTCTCAGCGGCGTTGCCAGCAAAGTCCCCTAGGCGGCCGCCCGCGTCCCGGTTTCCTGAGTAGGCCCGGCCTGGCCGGGAGTGATAACGAAACCCTGGAGCAGCCACCGTCTCCGCCGCCGCCGCCTCCTAGGGCGCAGACGTCGCCCGGGGTTGGGAAGGCTGGAGTCGTCCCCAACCGCCGCCTGGGTGCTGTCCGCGGCGGCCCCATGTCGTCGCCACCCGGCCGCCGCGCCCGCCTGTCGTCCCCCGGGACCAACCGCCCGTCCCCTGAGGCCCGCGAGGAGCTGCGGCGCCGCCTGCGGGACCTCATCGAGGGCAACCGGGTGATGATCTTCAGCAAGAGCTACTGTCCACACAGCACGCGGGTAGGCGGGGCCGGCCGGAGCTGAGCGCTGGGGCGGGGCTGGGTCTAAACGACTCCCGGTGGGAGGAGCGGGTGAAGGTGAGGACTGGCTCTGGTGGGTTGGGCGGGGAGGAGCGCGGATGAAGGGGATGGACAAGTTCCGTGAGCGGGATCTGGGCACTGATCGCGGGCTCTGAACACTCTCAGTGGGCGGGGCGAAGTCAGCGCTCCCAAAGTTGTTACCTGTGGGCGGGTCTGAGCAAGCTCGATGGGTGGGGCCAAGGGGCGGAACCGGAGTGGGGTCTGGGCGGGAAGAAGTGGTGGTTTGGGGGGGCCAGGGGGTGGGTGGGAAAGACTTATAGGGAGGGGTCTGAGAGGCGCTTAGTGGGCGGGACCGAGCAGACGGGGGTGGGGTCTGGGTAGAGCTTAGTGGGCGGTCTGTCCTGAGGGTGGGCGAGGCCTGAGGGTGGGCGGAGTAGGCCTTCTCTGGTGCTCTCCCGGCTTGCTGGAGGCCAGTAAAGTTCTGGTTTCTGAGCATCATTGCCTGCTTGCTCACACTGGCCACCTGATTCCAGGCGGCAGCCACCTAGTGAAACGCTTGTCTTTCAGCCTGATATGAGCTTAAGTTTATCAAAACTTAAAAACAAAACAAAAATAAAGCAACAAAACAGTGTTAAAAAGGGTCGCTGAAGCTGGATCCAGATCCTTGTTAACTAGTGTGTTTGGCTCCTTGACCAAGTTTCAGAACTAGGCAGGACCTTGACTTCAGCTTACACGATGCAGGTAGAAGAGGTTGTAAAAACCGTGGAAGACTCTCTAGTTGCACACTCCATGATTTGGGGCTAGGTGGGCATTCAGCTTTATATATTGCTCTTCACCTAACGTTATCAGAAAATTGAAGCTTTAAGGGCCAGGTGTGTAACTTAGTGGGAGCAAGGCCCTGGCTTCCATTTCTAGCATTGCTTAAAAGAAAGAAAATAGATGCTGAGGCAGAGGATCATGCATTCAAGGCCAGCCTGGGCTACTATAAGAGTGGCTATCAAGAAACAGAAGCTAAGTGTTGCCAGCTCTAGGACCCAGGTTCAATCCCCAGAACTCATATAAAAATCATGACATAGCGGAGTGCACTTTACCTCAGTGCGTAGAAGGTAGAGATGGGTAAGTCCAGGCTACCTAACCTGTATGCTTCAGGTCAAAAAGAGTATCGAAAAGACACACCGTCTTCCAGGGAATGACACCTGAGGTTGTCCTCTGGCTTCCACGGCATGCAAAGATACACGCACACACAGACACGAGAGAGAGAGAGAGAGAGAGAGAGAGAGAGAGAGAGAGAGGGAGTATTCATTTTAAAAAACTGGTAAAATGTTGCCAACAGCAAGGAGATTCCTGGATGCTCCCTCCCTCCCTCCCTGCAGGGTTAACCGCATTCCCTCCTCTTCTCAAGTCACCAGATGCGCACACGTCACGTCATGAACAATACTCTGTTCCTTTTGGCTCGCATGGGCCTTTGTGCAAGTTGACTCAATCACACATTGTTTTACAAGTGTTCCCTCAGCAGTTTTGCTTAGAGACTCATGCATGTTAGTACCTGTAGCTCTGCTTCATTATTTCTCACAGCTGTCGTGTTCCCTAGACCACCATTGAACTTGTGGTAATCCTCCTGCTTCAGCCTCTCAAGTGTTGGAATTACAAACGTGAACCACTTTGATCTTAAAAACAGTGTGGCTAAATGCCTATCCATGGACGTACCTGGAAGCACACCCTGGCCAGCTTACCTAATTAATTGCTTTCAAGCCAAAAGGCCCAGAAACGGTGGGTGTCTTTCAGCTGCTTGGTTCCTGGAATCAATCACAGTGGCAGGGAGTTCTCAAGTGCTTACAACAGTTTGGCCTCTGCTAGTGAGTGTGCCACAGTTCTTGCTCTACAGTCTTGCTAACAGCTGCTGTTTTTCATGTTTGAATTCTGGTAGATCATGCTCTTTTGTTGAACTTTTCATTTCCCTAATGAAGTCCACATGTTTATGGCTCCCCTGAATTTTCTCCTGTGAACCATTAAAACCATTTTCTTCTTGTTTTCTTTGTTGTGCTGATTTATAGATTTTCTTTATGTACTATGAATACTAATCCTTTGGTTTTAGGTTGGGAAATCTCCCAGACTCTCATTATTGGGTCTTTCAGTAACTGAGGTTTGTCAGTTTTCCAGGATGCGACTTATCCTCCTTCAGTTTCCTTTCATATTGTGTGGTTTTCAAGTCGTATTTAGGACCTCTGCTTTATTCCTTGCAGTCATAAACACATTCTCCTGATTTGGCTCCTGCAGGTTTTGGAGTGTGATTTCCACATGTGGTCTCTTTAACCCACTGGGAGTTGGCGTTGGTGAAGTCCAGCTTTGTTTGGTTCATGACCTT
Organism: Acomys russatus; assembly: GCF_903995435.1. Lineage (NCBI taxonomy): Eukaryota > Metazoa > Chordata > Mammalia > Rodentia > Muridae > Acomys > Acomys russatus. Next base: position 18,294,776 of record NC_067149.1, read on the forward strand.
GGCTCACCCTGTTTTATGCACTGGGGAGTCCATGCTTTCCATTGTTGAATCATGTCTTGGTGTGTGTGTGTGTGTGTGTGTGTGTGTGTGTGTGTGTGTGTTGTTGTTGTTGGTTTTGTTTTATAGCAGGGAGCAAAACATTTCTTGAGGCAAGGTCTCTTACCAACCCAACTGGCCTTGAACTCTCCAGCCATCCCTGCTTCTGTTTGGATGGTAGATCTTCCAGCATATTCTTGGGTATATTCCAGAAGCCTATCTTTTTATTTGTTTGTTTTTCAAGACAGGGTTTCTTTGTGTAGCCTTGGCTGTCCTGGACCCACTTTGGAGACCAGGCTGGCCTCGAACTCACAGAGATCCACCTGCCTCTGCCTCCCGAGTGCTGGGATTAAAGGTGTGCATCACTGTGCCTGCCTCTAGAAGCCTATCTTGGTGACCATCACTGGCTGATTTTATGGTGGTTTGTTCATGGGCCTAAAATGTGTCACCCATAATCCATTGCCACTTCCAATATGGCCCCTACAGAATCAACAAAAAATATTTGCCCCTTCGTAGAAGTGATAATGCCATTTAAGCATTAGTTATTGAATACTTAGCATTGTAGAGACATGAACATGGATGGGTCTGGCCCCTCAGGAACTCATAATAGCTGAGCTGTTACCAGCCAGTTCTTATGTACAGAAAAAAACAGCTTGTGACAAACAAGGCCTGTCACAATAAGGGATAAAACAGTAGCTACTTCAGACAATCTGCAGATGCCAAGGAAAGCTTGTCCTCCTGGGGTAAAGAGGAGGTCTGCCTGCGAGGGGAGGCTCTTGACATCGTAATGGATGTAAGCAAAGACAGGGGCGGACAAAAGGAAGGAAGTGTGGCCCAATATAAGGAATAAGAAAGGAAACCGGGTGGGGTTCCCTGGAAACTGCTGGAATTTAACATCCAAAGCTTAGGTGTCTCAAGATGTTTTACTGTAAGTGTGGTCTTAAGGATATGGTAAAGGAATATTACCCCAGTGCTGAAAGGATCTGACGTGGCCACCACACAAAACCTATTAAACTATGGAGGTGGATGGAGTCACAGGCAGGTTGTAGTTGAAGGATATGTGCAGGACAGCTCAAACTAAACCAGGGCAAACACCTTGATCTGTCTGTCTGTCTGTCTGTCTCTCTCCATCCCCCTCTCTCCATCCACATTTGTCACATCAATAGAGTAGAGGCAAATAACATTAGGTGTGGGAAGCAGAGAGAGCCCTGAATGAATGAAATCCTGAATAAATGTTTGCTGTTGATACGGGCAAAGGCCAGGTCAAGAACTCCAAGCCTCAAACCTAAGGGAAAGTGACAAGCCATCCCCAGGATGTGCTCAGGGAAAGGACAAGCCTTTCCCGCTGGTCTGAGTGCTAAAGTAGATGTGTGTGCATAAATGTCCGTCAGAGCTTTCTTTTCCTGCCCCTCTTTCTACAGCCTTGAATACTGTGCCCCTCCAGGGACTGCTTCTACCAAGATTAGCTAGCCCTGCCTCCTAGGTTCACCTCTGTACCACAGATCCTGCCCCCTTGGTTCAGCTGTATGCAGCGGCCCTACCTACCATCCCCTCCTTCAACTCTATGACAAAATGCTTGGAGTTGGGGAATGCTGAGGTTTCTCCATCCGAGGCTCCAGGCCACCATTTCTGTGTACCTGTGTATTGGTCTCTTCTTCATTCTCTTATCACCCTGAGTCAGGGCCAAGTCCTTGAAGCCACGTGTGAGGACTCAGCAAATAGACAGAATCACATTGTTGGCCGCTGTCACCACAGTCTATCTCCAGAACTATCTTTCTTTCTTACTTTCCTTTTTTCTTTTCTTTTCTTCTTTCCACCCTTCCTTCTTTCCTTCCCTCCTTCTCTTCTTCCTTCTCCTCCTTCTTTTTTCTTCTGAGGCAGGGTTTCTCTGTGTAGCTTTGGCTGTCCTGGACTCACTTTGTAGACCAGACTGGCCTCGAACTCACAGAGACCCGTCTGCCTCTGCCTCCCAGGGAGTACAGGGATGCACCACAGTGCCTGGCTACCTCCAGGACTTCCAATCTGAAATTCTAAACCTATTGATGCACTAACTAATGTTTCCAGCTTCGGAGCCCTCACAAAGCACCTCACCAAAAGGTGAGCTTGACCGCTCCAGGTGCCACATGTAAGTGGCATCACTCAGAAGCCTTCTGCTTCTGGCTTATTTTGCTTAGTGTAATGCCCTTGAGGTGTGTCCATAATACAGTGTGGACCGGAATTCTTCTTCTTAAGGGTAAATAATAAGCCATTGTGTGTGTGTGTGTGTGTGCCTTTCCTATCAACCCAGGTACCAGCGGATGCTTGCCTTGCTCTCGGCTGCTGCGATGGATATGAACGAACAAATGCCTTTACAGATAACCGTTAATTGTGTTTTCCTGAGCAACCATTGTCCTTTTTCCATGGAGGCTTCCCTCATTCACTGGCAGATTATCTGGGGCTAGCTATCCTCCAGTGCAGTGGTTCCTGCCCTGTGGGTTGTGACCCCTCTGCAGGGAGTGTTGAAAGACTCTTTCACAGGGGTTGCCTAAGACCCCTAGAAAACACGGATACTTACATTATGATTCATAATAGAGGCAAGATTACAGTTATGAAGTAGCAATGAAAATAATTTCACGGTTGGGGTCCCCGCAGCATGAGGAACTGTCAAGAGTTGCAGCGTTAGGTAGGTTGGGAAGCACTGCTCTAAAGGCTGTTGCCTCTCTTATTGATTGCTTGGTAGTCTGTCTCCATTGCCTCTGCCCTGTAACCTGCCCATGGTCTGTTTCAAAAGAACTCACCCAGGAGCTCTCTGTGATCGTGGCCTGCCCCTCCGCTTGCAAAACCCAGGCACTGTGCTCCCTGAGCTGGAGGTGGGGACAGTGACCCAATTCTCAGTGAGTGACACACTGGCTTCATGAGCAGGGCTCTTGATGGGTCGGTTGCCTCTGTTCTTCTTGGCTTACCTTTCTCTTCCTGGGACTTGACCTTACACAGGGAGCGTGACCAGGACTCTAGTATTTTCTACCAGCCACCTATGTCGAGAGTTTGACCTTAAATAGGAATGAGTGGAGGAAGGGAACCCTGCTTTTGAAGCTTCTGTGACTCAGAGCTGGGGTGGAGCTGAGGGATGCTGGTAACCTGCCATTTGAGGAAATAATATTTTGGGGCCACAGTCACCTGAAGTAGAGCTCCTGCCAGGAGAGGTGGGTAGGGCGAGGCTCCAGGGCTGTACCCTCTGCTTCTTCTGAGACTTGAGGATATTTTCTGGAATAAATTTATGTTTGCTGAATGCTTTTAGGGGATTTCCAAAAACTTCAAAAGGTTATTCTTAGATAATTATCATATATATATATATATATATATATATATATATGAATGTCATGAATATGTGTGTGTGTGTGTGTGTGTGTGTGTGTGTGTGTGTGTGTGTGAGAGAGAGAGAGAGACCAGATCTGCTTAGGCCTTGGAGCCTCTGTTGGGAGAACTGGAGGAGACAAAGCTAATGGCATCAAGAACACTTGAGGTAGAGTTACTGTTGAGAACTAGAAAGTGGAACAATTCAACACAGAGACTTAAGACTTAGCCACTGGTGTCATTGGGTAGGTGGTGGGGAGGTTTGTGAGACCTGGAAGATGTCTGGAAGGCAAGTGTTCAGGTGAAACATAGCCAGAGCTTTGCACAGTGGTTTCAGCGAGGACTCAATGCTGTATGACTCACAAGCTCTGTGTGATGTCCACACTGTGGTCTGTTGGTCTCGCTTGTAGCCAGACTCAGGTGTTTTGATGGGCTGCTGGCAAATGGCCAGTGGTTAAACCTTCACCAAGCTCCTGATGTCTGCCCTAGAGGACAGAGTGTGCCTGGTTCATGGTTGCATCTCGTGGGCTTGGAACCATAGTTGACTGGTCCTAGGTGCTTGATGGCTAATCTAGTTGGATGGACTTAATGGCTGTTGAGAGGAAGCACAGAAAGAGGAAGTGGCACGGTTGAAGAAGACTTCCACTGAGGCATGGCACCCATAGAAGAGTGCCAGGAACCCGCCCTGAGCCAGAAGAGAGATCTGGGCAGGAAAGTTGAGTAGGAGTCCTCAGGAGGCAAGGAGCGAAATAATGGAGGTGTAGACTGGCTTATTCTGGGAAGTGTGCAGGGGAAAATATGAGAAAACCGTTGGCCAGAACTCATGTCCCTAGATGACCTGTGTGGGACGTCTCCTGTCACCGTAAGTCACATGGGCACCATTCACAGCTTGAAGCTCACAAGGGTTTCTCTTACAGGTTAAGGAACTCTTTTCATCCTTGGGAGTGGACTATAACATCCTGGAACTTGATCAAGTTGGTGAGTATCTGGCAGTACATTTACTACAAATGCTGCTGTTTGATCTTTTCCACTCACTTTGGTCAAGTCAGTGTATTTTCATATCTTGCTGTCAAATGGAGCCCTTTGTATTCAACCACACAGAAGAGGAACTTTCATATAATAACAATTTGATAAAGATTTTCCATGGCTTAGGCAGGACCTGGTAGAACTGTGCTCTGACGTTAAAGTGTTTGAGGCATTGCACACTTGCCTGCTAGCATTCTGCAAACTAGATTAAGTCGGCATAACAAAAAGAATCCGCTCTGTCCCTATTGTGGGACATTTGAGGACCCACCTGTGTGTAACTTCTATATATTTTAAAGCTTTTGGCCTTTAGCCGGGGCAGTTTCCCAGCTATTTGTAACTTAACCCGACTTCCTGGCCTGTGTCCCAGCTTACTCTTCACCTCTGGGCTCTGCTCCTTCAGTGTCCTCCTGCTGCCCTTTGCAGGAATTTGGCATGTGATCGTGACCAGAATAAAACTTTGCCTTCATGGCACTGGCTTTTTACCAATTTACCTTAAGAAGCCAGGTGTTCTTGGTTCTTACCAATAAGTGTGGAGTCCTAAGTATCACAGCCCAGTTGTATTTTCTTAGACGGAGGGCAAATTGCAGACCACACTCAAAAGCCTCTAAATGTAATTGTAGAAAGTGTTTTCTTGGTCGTTACTATAACAGGTTTCACTTGGATTTTGCCCTCTTAAAGGACACTTGTCCCTAGGTCACAGCAGAGCCAGTGAGTGTGTAAAAGCTAACCCAGATGCTTTGTTTTTAATGGAATCCATAGGTAGGTCATTGTGTTTTAGGTGCCCTCTGAAGGTGTACCTGTTTTCCTATTTAATAGTCATGGAGTACACTGGCCTTTCGTAGATGTGACCTTGTAGGCAGTGAGCAGTGGGTATTGTAAGGCTTGAGCTCTGCCAGGGGTCCCCTTATGACGTCTTCATATTCCATTGTATTCTTTAGATGATGGGGCCAATGTTCAGGAAGTGCTGACAGAAATCAGTAACCAGAAAACGGTGCCCAATATTTTTGTGAATAAAGTGCACGTGGGCGGATGTGACCGAACTTTCCAGGTAATGATCGTCATCAGGCATGGACCTCAACACTGTTGACATTGTAATTTAATTAATGTCAAAGGGGAGTACCAGTGGAAAAGCACAGAGGCTGGCTACGGGCTAAGCCTGGAGACTGCAAGGGCAATGAGCCTTTCCGCTAAGCAAGCCTGAGAAGTTATGCAGTGCTGACACGGGAGGCCGTTCCCAGCTGAAGTCAGAGTAGCTGTGGCCCTCACGGGACTGGGCCCACTACCACCCCTTGTATGTGTATGTGGGGACGGAGCGTAAAGAGGCCCATGAGGGGTTGATGGTGGCTCCAGCAGCCCATGTCTCATTAGGTGGCTCCTGTCACCCCACCCCTTTCTAGAGATAGAGCAACTGAGTTACCGGGACTACAGACTCATCAGTAGTGTAGCTGGCAGCAAGTCGCCCACTCTCCCATAAGCAGCCCAGTTAAGCTCATGAGTTCACCAAGCTACACCTGGAGACAATCTTTGTTGTGCTCTGAGGGGAGCAGAGATTTGTTGGCATATGCTCAGGAAAAGAGACAGGTGGGTCACTGGGGCCAGGACAAGTCTTCTTCCTTCCAGGGAGTGAAACAGGCCATGCCCAGCAAGAGTTGGTCAACACAGACATTTTTGTCCCGGGAATTAGAACTGCTGTCAAGGCTGCCAATACTGGGCATAAAGGATGTGGCTTTTAACTTCTTGATTCTCAGAATGCAGGAAGTGCATGGGAGCCATTTTGGTAGATAGTGAGAGATTAAGACCCAGAGAATGGATGCAGACTCTGAGGAGGTGGACTCTCCTGAGTCACATACAGTAGGAAGACCAGGGCAGTTTTCAAAACCATCCTGGGCACCATTCCTCAGTGGTCACATGGCCCCTTAGGATCCTCAGCGTTATGTACAGAGCACCTGGGTGCTTCCAGCCTCTGCATAAAGACAGTGTTGCTCGGTCACTTACCCAACCACAGCCTGTGAGCAGCTTCTCATGGTGGGGGGGGGGGCGGTTGTCAAATGAGCAAGAGACTCCAGACATGCCTTATGGCCATTGGGAAAGAAACAGTGAGGTGTGTGTGATAAGGAAGCCCCCTCCCCCGGCACAGCTCTGGAATGCAGGTAGCTTTGTGAGATATCATGATGTAGAAGAGCCTGGTTTCAAATGTAGCCCAGCCCAGAGGAACAAGGACTTGAAAAGTGACGTTTGGTCCTTTCACCATTGAAAGTGGCCTCTTTTGACTTTGATGGCAAGCCACAGCCCTCTGATCATCTGACCCATGGCTCACTATCAGAATGTCTAGATCTGAGCGGACATAAGTGTGCATCTGCTGGCATCTGCTGTACTCTTCTTAGATCTACACGGCTTAACAATCCCAACACAGCTGTTTGGCCCATCATTCCTGAGACTTTTTTTTTTTTTTTTTTTTTTTTTTTTTGCTTTGCTTGGCTTTGCTTTTTTTCTTTTTGTACCAGGAACCAAACTTGGGGCCTTGTGCTCTGCCACTAAGCTAAATCCCCAGCATTAAGCAGTTTTTTAAAAAAAGGTTTATCTTTAATTTTTAAGTGTGTGTGTGAGGGGGGGGGATATTAATATGTTTGTGTGTGAGCAGGCAGAGGTGTCAGATCTGGAGCGTCAGTTTCTAGCACTTGTGCTCTGCCCATCGCGGGTCCTGGGAACTGAACTCAGTCCCTCTGCTAGGGCAGTTGGTGCTCTTGACAGATGAGCTATCTTTAGTTCCTGATTTGTTTAGCCTAATAATCCAAACTGGCTGAAAATGGAGTCATGCGGTATTCTGTCCCTTTTGGTGATCCGTAGGCTCATCAGAACGGTTTACTGCAGAAGCTCCTTCAGGAAGACTCGGCTCACGATTACGATCTCATCATCATCGGTGGGGGCTCTGGTGGCCTCTCCTGTGCGAAGGTAGAGTGGACCCTTGATGACTTTCCAGAAAGTTAACTGTAATCTTGCAATCTAGGCTTTTTCTAATAACTGGTTTGAGGGTGAAGGGGTATGTTATCTGGCAAATTTAGACTGTTCACTTAAGGGAGAAAAAGATGAGGAGTGAGAAGTTGACAAGACACCTTTCCATGTGGTTGTTTTTTTTAGGAAGCTGCCAACTTGGGAAAGAAGGTCATGGTGCTAGACTTCGTGGTCCCATCACCTCAGGGCACATCCTGGGGTAAGCTGTAGCCCTGCTTGTCCTCTACTTTTACAGGCAGCGTCTTTCCTGTCATCTCAGGCAACCCACCCCTGTCTCAGGAAGGCGAGCTGTCCGTGGGTGCAGACCCTGCAGAGGAACACACAAACAGTTCAGTTCCATGGCCATGCCCCCACACTTCTGCCATAGACTTTACATGCATGTGCCAGTACTCTCCCGTTGCGGGCACAGTTTGTAGGCTGTGTCCTGATCACTTTCAGTCTCATAGCCGGGCTTGATGGCTGTATAGTGGCTGCCATTGTCAGCATCCACCGTCATGGCCCTTTGGTTGCATGAGAAAGCACATGTGGTACCTCTGCTGGATGCTGCAGGACAGAGCACTCACCTTGCCAGGTGGGTTTTTTTCTCCTTTGTAATAAAACAGAACATATAGATTTTGTGCAGAATGTTCATTTATGCTTCCAATGTACCCTTTTGTCTCTGGTCTGCTCTGGCCCAGAAGCCTGACAGCTGGTCACCTCTGTTTCTCTGGGATCATTTGGGGCTTTGTCAGAGTGGAGCAGTTAGGGACAGGGAAGGGAAGTTAGTACTAAGGCTTCATCTGGAAGGCCACGTGTGGCTGATGCCACTGTCTCTGGGTCCTGGCACTTGCTCTAATCATGGTCACTGCTATTGCTGGCTTTGGGTACAACTCTGTCCTTTCTAACTCTTCTGTGCAAACCGTGTCATCATTGCTCTGTGGACTCTGTACCCAGCCTGACTGTGCTTTCTTGTTCTACCCAGAACCATGATAGATAAAGTATGAAAAAACCACATTGTTTGAAAGTCAAGCTAATTCAAAGGTGTTAGACTAGAGCTCCCAGGATGCAGCAGTGCACCTTGCTTGTTCTTTGATGTGTACCCTTGGCCTTTTCCCTTCTCTTGCCTCTCTCATGTTTCTCTCCTCTCCCATGTAGCAATGAGCCTAATCTGTGAATGGGCAGAAACTGTAGCTAAGAGTTCCTTACTTGGGTCCTGCCAAGGGACGCACAAGCCCAGCCTGTTTTGTGTAGGTCACATTCAGAGTAGATGTCAGGCTGCTTGCGAGGCCTGACAATTGGCTTAGAGAAGTGAGAGACAGGCTGGAAGCTGATGTCCAGGGATGTCATTAGCTAGGGTGGCTCTCATCCTTTGAGCATCAGACACAAGTGAAAACTGGCTCTGTCTCCAGAGCTCTTTATATAGAGCCCAGTTTTTGCTCATTACTGGGTCTTCACCACAGATTGAAAGTTAGTCAGCTTAACCATTTGCGCCTGACTGGGAGGATGAAAGTTGTCCCCGCCACTGCATGAGCTTACGTGTCTCACACAGTTTAATAGCACCACAGTGATGGAAGAAACCTCTTGCAAGCACACTTGCCACATGGGGATCGCTGACATGTTGCTTTCTCCTCAGGCCTTGGCGGCACCTGTGTGAATGTGGGCTGTATTCCTAAGAAGCTGATGCATCAGGCAGCCCTCCTGGGGCAGGCCTTGCAGGACTCAAGAAAATACGGCTGGGAGTATAACCAGCAGGGTGAGTGGGGGCTGGGAAACCCTGACAGGCTGAGGCCAGGACGCTGCAGGGCACTCCATCAGCATTCCTTAGGCGTGTCCACCCTGCCCACCAGCTGCAGAGGCTGCAGCTTGGCTGCTGTCCTGGGACATGGGCCTAGGGACAAAGCTTGAGCGAGTCCAGACCCTCAGCAGAGGGTGGGAAGCAGTGATGGCCATTTTCAGACATTTTTGCAGAGTGAAGAAAATAGAATAAAAGTGTGTTGAGGTTGGTGGTGGTGGTGCGGAGTCTGGAGAAGTGTCTTGGCTGAGTTCCCTTCCTGTTTGTCGTCTGGGTTCTGCCATGCAGGGTAATGAGAGCAGACCCTGCCTGGATGCAGCAGCCACTCTGCAGAGTACTTGGTGGGAACCTGATGCCCCTTCAGCATCAGAGAAGCATCAGGAAAAGCTGTGAGGACAAAGTAGCCCTTTGACCCCTGTTATGTTAGCCACCCCTCCTCCTTTCCTTCTGAGGCATGGTGTTGCTCAGAATGTTCCCCAGGTGGGATTTGAACTTTGCAGCTGAAGCGGTGGTAGAATACCTCTACACCTGAGTAGCTGGGACAGCAGGCACGATCCACCATGCCCAGTTTAAGCTGCATCTTACAAACCACAGAGGAGGAGGAGATTAGGGTCAGCAGCAAGTTGACAAAAGCTGCAGATGTCAAAAAACACAGTATAGTGTGTGTGTGTGTGTGTGTGTGTGTGTGTGTGTGTGTGTGTGCGTGCGTGTGTGTGTAGATGGAGGAAGAAGTGAGGTCAGAGAGCTAAGCAGTTGGGTTTTACCCCAGTGGCAATGGGGGTGGAGAGAGGTCCAGCTTGGAGCCCAGATCCCTCCTAAAACACCAAGGGACGTAGAAAGGGGAGGAAGAGGGAGAGCTGGGGCAAGAAATGCCACCGGCCTGAGCAGAGATGTCCAGGCTGAGAGTGGGAGGTGGGTTTAGGGAGGCTGAAAATGCAGGTGCAACTGGATGAGATGGCCAGCTAGATACAGAAGTAGAGCGTCTTCACGGTGGCCATGTCAGAAGACCACGTGGAGGTTTTACAAATCATGAATGAGTTGTCTCTCTCCAGAGACCTTGATGCAAATATGGGCAGTGCCTGTCTAGAGCAGATCAGGTGACTGACAGCCGTAGATCCAGCAGATTCACCTAAGGTGGAGGGGAGAGGCAGGCATCAGATGGCTCCCTGGGCTGTGGCTTGCTGAAATAGACAGCACAGGCAGGCTCAGTGAGTAGCTGACTGTGGCTGGGTGTGGTAGAGTTTGGTTGAGATTAGACCCATCTCACCAGTCACTGGGGAACACTACTGTAGGACCGCCAGTTGTAGATGGAACCAAGCCTCTCTACTTGACAGACTGGTTTCTGAGCAGGATTTCTGTATTTAAGACCACTCCTTCTCTGTGAATCCTTCACAGTGCACTGAAAACATCTGCCGAACATCCTAGAAGGTTAGCTCTCTGGGGAAGGGTCGTCTGGAGAGAGAGTCGAACTGAGCAAGAGCTGTGAAGCAGAGTCACAGCATGTGGTGATGAAGTAGGGGCGGGGGACACACATTGGTGACAAGACTAGGAAACAGGAGGCTGGGGTATTTTAAGACTCAAGAAAAGTTCAGGTTGAAGTAACTATAATATCAACTGAGTCAAAAAACAGAAAACTGCAGCCCAAAGAGGTGACCCAGGTGACAGGCATTAGTGTCTTAAAGGAATATGTGTCACTTCTGAGGGCTCGATGAGAGGGAGCTGTGTCAGGGGAGTGCAGTGGCAACCCCTAGGATCTGCATGGTGACCTGATGGTGGTTGATGAAAATCTCACACCTACAGTGCTTTGAAAACTCTGTCAACGAGGCTAACGTAAGCAACGTCTTTTCAGGGTGAAAAGTGGAAAGCAAGGATTTATTGAGGAGCTTGAGTCTGTGTTAAATATGAGTTGGAGCTGTCCAGTGCATGGCTACAGTGCCCCCAGAGTACCCAGTGCATGGATGCAGTGCCCTCAGAGTACCCAGTGCCTGGCCGCAGTGCCCAGAGCTACCTAGTGCATGGCCACAGTGCCCAGAGCTACCTAGTGCACGGCTGTAGTGCCCTCAGAACCACCCACTGCATGACCGCAGTGCTCCCCAGAGCCACCCAGTGCATATCTCCAGTGCCCATAGCTACCCACTGCATGGATGAAGTGCCTCCAGAGCCACCCAGTGCATGGCTGCAATGCCCAGAGCTACCCAGTGCATGGTTGAAGTGCCCCCAGAGCTACCTAGTGCATGGCTGAAGTACCCCCAGAGCCACCTAGTGCATGGCTGCAGTGCCCAGAGCTACCCAGTGCCAGGCTGAAGTATCCTCAGAGCCACCCAGTGATTGGCTGAAGTGCCCAGAGATACCCAGTGCATGGCTGAAGTGTCCTCAGAGTCACCCAGTGATTGGCCACAGTGCCCACAGCCACCCAGTGCAAGGCCGCAGTGCCCCCAGAGCCACCCAGTGCATGGCCACAGTGCCCAGAGCCATCCAGTGCAAGGCTGCAGTGTCTCCAGAGCCACCAAGTGCATGGCCACAGTGCCCCCAGAGCCACCCAGTGCATGGCCACAGTGCCCAGAGCCATCCAGTACAAGGCTGCAGTGTCCCCAGAGCCACCCAGTGCATGGCCACAGTGCCCCCAGAGCCACCCAGTGCATGGCCACAGTGCCCCCAGAGCCACCCAGTGCAAGGCCACAGTGCCGAGAACCACGCCATGCATGGCTGTAGTGCATGTAGTGCATTGGTTGGTATGCAGGGATGTTGGACAGGAAAGAAAGGACACATATTTGGAAAGGGTTAATGGAAAGGTCTGACTTTATGATATGATATATCTAAAACATATAAAAGACTGAGCTTAGCAATATTAGAATTAATTAGTTCAGTTAGTGTGAAAATCACATTTCTTACTTGCCAGCCATAACAAGCTAAAAATATAGTGAAAAATGACAAAAATGATGAGATGCCTTGGAGCAGAGCTAACGGTGTGCATGGGAAGACTGCTAGTGCGCACCAGAAAGCACTCTGGATTAGAGAGGCTGTCTCGGTATTATGAAGAGGCCGTGTCTCTAGACTAGCTCATGACTATGCCGGGCCAGCAGAGTCCCAGGCTGTCTCCTACCCTTCACAGCCCCAAAGTGATCACTTAAGGTTTATATTGAAAATAAGCTTGTGAGACTAGTTGAGCTGTCTCAGAACAGAGGGTGACTTTCCTTATCCGATTTTGCAGTGAAGGAAGAGACAGGGTGGAAGACAGCCAGGCCCTAGATTTGGCCAGTCAATCTCCCGGGAAGGCTTGGGGGATCTGGGACTTGTTAGTCACAGGTATGCAGGCTGATGTGCAGCATGTTGGAGAGCCTACTTTTTACAGTGAAGGTCATTTGGCTTGTGAAGAGAATGGTCCAGACCTTGGGCATCAAAGGTCCCCAGAGGGTTGGAACAAAAGGTCTTCAGGGGTGGGGTTTGCAGAAATGTGCCACTGTGGAGAACATTGCAGAGAGAGAGAGAGAGAGAGAGAGAGAGAGAGAGAGAGAGAGAGAGAGAGAGAGAGAGAGAGAGAGAGAGAGAGAGAGATGGGAACCCACTCTTTGGTTGCTGTTTCATTTTCTGGACTCTCATCCGGTTATGAGCAGACTCCCCAGACAGGCCCTTGTGTCTTGTAAATGTGGAGCCACACAGAGTTGGGTGTGAGCCTCTGGATCTGGCACCTGTGGGCAAGATGTAGTCCCACTGAGGCGAGGCCCAGCAGTTGAGTCCTAGCCTGTGTCTGAAAGAACTGCTCAGTGTCGTAAGATGAAAGGCCACTCTGAGTTCAAGCCTCCTTTATTATAAAGAATTGAAAGGACCATAGTTTTCCTTTGCTGTAGAGTAGCAGGCTGTGGCTTCTGACCGGAAGGAGTGGCAACAGATGGCACCCTCTAGTGTTCGGGTTCCTGGGCAGCATCAGGAACAGGGAGGGATGGGTATCTTGCTAAGCTTAGGAAGTGGGGATTCCCCAGCCCTAGGCACTATGAGTGTTGCAGTTTGCTGTGGTTGCCACGGCCCATAGATCCTCAGGCAGCTGTCCTCTGCAGGTCACACAGTTCTGACTCTTCAGGAATCATTGCCACCTCTACCCCCTATCAAGAGCCTAACCTTGGCCTCAGGGCTTGGCCTCCATCCAGAGCAGTCCGGCCTCCTTTCCTGCTAAGTTCTCAGGAGGACCATGGCTCCCCCTTTTCTGTGTCCTCGCCTGCCTGCTGGCTGCTCTCCATAGCTCCACCTCTGCTGCAGCTGTTCTGGCAGTGGCTGCTCCACAGTCCCTGCTGCTCTTTTCAGCTCAGCCTGCTCTACTAAAAATAAGCAAGGAAGACACCACGAGATAAGTGGTTTACTTGGCCTAAAATTGCAACCCTGGAGGAGGCAGCACAGGGGAACCGGTCCTTACCCCCCTCTCCACCCCCCACTGATTCGCTGAATGAGAGAAGCATTGCCACCACAAGACAAACCTTTCATAGAAAGGTTTCTCTTTGCATCAGTCAAAGTCACCTTATCATCCCCTTTAGGACCAGGCACAGCAGCCTCTCTGCCATGCCACCAGAGGAAGAACTCCCACTGAGCCTGGGAAAGTGGCTGCTGAGTCATCAACTGTTCACCAAGGCTCATGACAGCAGAAAATCCCTTGCAAACCGAGTCAGTCCTGGATGGGGCTGCCTCTGCAGCAGCTGGTACAAGCAGCTGTGATAGTCGCACAGTTTCTTGACGGAGTCTGTGGAGTGTTCAGAATGGCTGATGGTGGCATAAGGGTAGTCCTGCTGGCTATTTGTCCTCTTGCTTAGGGCGGCAAGGGCACAAGAGAGCATCTTAACAGCTGCCAAAGAGGGAGTTCCCTCACCCATCTTCCAACCTCTTTGTCCATCTGTAGGAAAGTGGACATCAGAAGCAGGGCTTATATTGTGAACTTCTTTTCTTTTCCTTTTTATTGTGAACTTCTTACACTGTAATTTGAACAGTGTTGTATAGTGCTTGACACCGGCCCATGCCCTGGGGAGAAGTGGCTTTCCTTGTCTGTCTCAACCTGAGGACTTCTCCTCCCCACGGGCTGAGGGAAGCTCACCCCATGGTGGAAGAGGGTTTTTGGGAGGTGCTCCCTATAACAGAGTGGCCCTCACTTGCCTGGTGGGCATCGCCATGTGGGGTGTGCACCTCTCTGTGGCTTCCCCTCACTCCTTTTTTTTTCCCCCTCAGAACTCTGTCTTTTCACACACTTTGTAATGTAAAATGGAAAGAAGAAAGCATAGCAGGCGCAGGAGAGATTAAGTTGCCCCATGTTCTTGGTCTTTAAAATGATGGCGTGGCTCGTGTGTGGTCACAGGTAATCTTCCTGGGTGTGGTGGTGCACCGGAAACAGAGCCTCACCGTGTGCTTTTACCCTGGTTATTTTCCAGTGAAACACAACTGGGAGGCCATGACTGAAGCAGTCCAGAATCATATCAGCTCCTTGAACTGGGGCTACAGGCTGACCCTTCGGGAGAAAGGCGTGGCCTACGTCAACTCCTTCGGGGAGTTTGTCGAACCGCATAAAATAAAGGTACAGCATGAATTTGCCTGGTTCACTGTCGTCTCTTACTGTCATTGAATTAAAATTCCATGTGGCACATTAAGGACTGCAGCTGGCGTGTCACACACACAGTGCGTGGCCTCACATATGTGCTTTCCGTACGACTGCTTGTTGACTACGTGTCAAGTTAAATTGTAGCACGTGCATTTTAAAGAACTTTTCATTCAAACGTATTGTTTGCCTTTCATTTCATTGTTACTCAAAATATTTAAACAGCTTGGAGTGCAGAAGACTAAAAGTAAGTATTTTAGCAGTGGGAGCTTTTGGAAAATGAAAACATAACAGTCTGCAGCATTCATGGGGCTGCTTTTCGTGTTATGTATATGGTGCTTACATGCCATCGAATCTCTGTAAGCCAGTGAGGCCATTGGGATGGCCGTAGGAAGTTTTACACTGGAGTTAAGGAAAGTTGTCAGCCGTTGCCCTCAGTGGATCAGCCATCATCCTTGGCATCTGGAGTGTTTATATTGTTTCTCTTTGCAAACACAGGATGAGGTAATCTTGACAAGGTCCTGGGTTCGTTTGTAGTCAGTCACTCCAGCTGAGGGCAGTCAGTGCTGATGAACTTGAAGTTGTCCCTTCAAACCTTCCAAACTCTGTAGCAACTCAAGGTAGTTTGCTTCTCAGCCTGTCAGAGGCCTGGCAGATGGTTGAGTGGCCCTGCCCCACCCAGCATCCTCTGGGAACCTCATCTCCCTCACAACCCAAGCTCAGTACCTCTTCCTGCCTACCGACTCTCACTTGTCTGCTTCAGGACTGTCCCACGGAGCCCCTGACTCAAGCTGTCGCCTCTAGCCAGTTGTGCCTCCATTGTTTAACCGCCATTGTTGGCCATTGGGATTTCTTACCTGGAAATGTGTTTTGAATCATTCATAAGCTCACAAGTAACCAGTAACCCTTGCTGGCTCTCCTTAGCTGAAGATGTGTGGTGGGGTGTGTGAGGGCCTTTAGCGCAGCCTGCCTTCCGGGCTCACACTTCCAGGCCATTCAGGGCAGGAATGCAAGCAGGAGCAGAGGCGGGAACCACGGAGGAGGGCTGCTTACTGGCCTGCTCCCTCGGTCCTGTTCAGCTAGCTTTCTTATGCAACCTGCCCAGGGCGACAGTGCCTTCTCACATCAGTCATCAGTCAAGAAAACGCATAGCAGTCCTTTACCTACACCAAGCTGACAAAGGGACTCCTTGGCGCTTTCCTTGTTTCCAGGCCTTCTGCAAAGCCGCCCTATGCTGCCTTTGTACTCTCCATCCCGGCCCCACAGTGGAGCTGCGACCACGCAGGCTTGAACTGTCTGCATGGTGCCAGTCACACAGCACTGCCGGCTCTGCCTACTGATCATAGCTGTCGGATGAGAGGCTTTGGGGGTGGTGCTGAGACTGGGTGCCAACATTTATTTTCCTTCTTTTCAAGGCAACCAATAAGAAAGGACAGGAAACTTTTTATACCGCTTCGAAGTTTGTCATAGCAACAGGGGAAAGGCCACGGTACCTGGGAATCCAAGGAGATAAGGAGTACTGTATTACGAGGTAAGAGGAGATAGACTGTTTCAACTTGACTGCGTTGTGCACTTCAGTACTCCCATTTTATATGGTCCCTGCCTTACTTCACTTTGGATTTGTGACAAAACTATACACAGCACAAGGAACCACGGTTAATAGACTAAAGATGTCAGATCAGGCAGCTAACGAGGTCACTGGCAGAACCCACACGGAAGTCATGCTGTTCCTGGGTAACTGCTGGAAGAGGCCAAAGCAAAGACAGACACCCGACTAGCTGTGAGGTTGCGTGGCCCAGGGTAGAGATGAGCCAGGTGGTCAAGGACAGCACGGCTCTTCCTATACTGCAAGGCCACTCCAGCGTTCCCCAGGTGACAAGTTAGAGACTATGATGCTGCAGGGACTTCAGACTGTGGAGCAGATGTGTGTTGAGGAAATTCATTGTCATCACACTGTTGCTTGGGTAAACACACATCTTCATACACCGTGCATGCCACACACACTACACGTCCCTTATACACTGCACACATCCATACACACTAAACACCACACACATTACATACCATACATATCACATCCATCGTACATACCATGCACACTACACATACCTCAAACACAGCACACGGCACACACACCACATACTATACATAGCCTGTACACTTTACATATCTGTGCATATCACATACTACATACAGCACACACCGTACATATCTCTTACCGCATATATTACACACCATACACACCGTACACACCATACACACCGTACACACCGTACACACCGTACACACCGTACACACCGTACACACCGTACACACCGTACACACCGTACACACCGTACACACCGTACACACCGTACACACCGTACACACCGTACACACCGTACACACCGTGCACACCGTGCACACCGTACACACCGTACACACCGTACACACCGTGCACACCGTGCACACCGCACACACCGTACACACCACACACACCGCACACACCGCACACACCGTACACACCGTACACACCGTACACACCATGCACACCGTGCACACCATACACACCGTACACACCGTGCACACCGTACACACCGTACACACCGTACACACCGTACACACCGTACACACCGTGCACACCGTACACACCGTACACACCGCACACACCGTACACACCGTACACACCGCACACACCGTACACACCATACACACTACACATATTTCATACCTATATACACATCAATACACACCACTTACCACACATGCCACACACTACTCACATACACCACATACATCCGCACACGCTCCATATTGTACATATTTCATATATCATTCATGTCCATACAAACCACAGACAACATATGCCACATGCACTACACTACCTCATATACCGTACACATTTGCATAACACATATATGCACCTGCAAAACAATGTTTTCCATTCTACTTTTTTTTTCTTTTTTTCTTGAAAAGTAAAATCATTCATATTACATGTCATTTGCTATCCCATCCCATGCATCCTTCCATTCCTCCCTCCCTCCCGCTTTCACCCCATTCCCCTTCCCTATGACTGTGACTGAGGGGGACCTCCTCCCCCTGAATATGGTGCTAGGGTATCGAATCTCTTCTTGGTAGTCCGCTATCCTTCCTCCGAGTGCCATCGGGCCTCCTCATCAAGGGGACATGGCCAAATATGGGCACCAGAGTTCGTGTGAAAGTCAGTCCCCAGTCTCCACTTAACTGTAGAGAATGTTCTATCCCTTGGCTAGGTCTGGGTAGGGGTTTGATGCTGACTGCATGTATTGTCCTTGGTTGGTGCCATAGTTCAGGTAGAACCACTGGGCCCAGATCCGCCCATCATAGTGTTCCATTCTATTTTTTGAATTTATTTTTATGTGTATGGATGTTTACATGTATTTCTGTGCACCACATACATGCAGTGCCCACAGAAGCCAGAAGAGGGCATCAGATCCCCTGGAACTGTAGTTAAGCAATCAGCCAGGGCACTTAACCCCTGAGCAGTCTAGTCTCTCCAGGCCCTCTGTTTTATCTTTTAGTTATCTGCTTGTGTTCTTTTGATTTTGAAGGCACCAACTCGTGTCTTCTCCACGTCCTCTCAGGCATATTTTCCTAGAAGCTTCCAGAGGCTGTTGTGTTTTTTGGTGTCTCTCCACTCAGGCACTGAATTGCCATTTTGACAACAGAACAGCACACACTAAAACCCATTTTGTAATCGCCACCTACACTCTGTTCTATTGTTTCTTTCAGTGACGACCTTTTCTCTCTGCCGTACTGCCCAGGCCGAACGTTAGTCATAGGCGCCTCATATGTTGGTCTGGAGTGTGCAGGCTTTCTGGCTGGCTTGGGGTTAGATGTGACGGTTATGGTACGGTCCGTCCTTCTTCGTGGCTTTGACCAAGAAATGGCGGAGAAACTGGGATCCCACCTGGAACAACAAGGCATCAAGTTCCAAAGGAAGTTCACCCCCATCTCGGCAAGTCTGGGCAGCGTGGACCTTTTTGTTGACTTTCTTGCACTTTAAAATTTTGCCCTCCTTATTTTCATATCATCAAATAAATTAGTCCTTCAGCACTCACGTAGTGCTGAAAATAACACATCTACTCCCAGGTAGACACACGCACCCCGAGTCTGCCGCCCTCTGACCTTTCAAGGCTGCCACATCTTCCGGCTCCTGTCTGCTTTCATATCAGCTTTCCAGCCCAGCTGACCCAGCCCTCCGTGCTTTTGACTGGCCCCCCCCCCCACCCCCGCATCTTTTTTCCTTAAAAGGCCTCCTCTGCACACCACCTCTCATTTTTGCTGTTTCACAGTCGGCTCTTTCTTGCCACTTGGTTTTTTCCACTGCTTTGAAGCTGCTTTTCAGGGAGCCCAGTGGTCACATCTGCGTCCACACATTATGGGCCTCTGCCACATGTAGTGACGTGTCTCCTCTGCCAAGAGCTTTCTGTTCTGGCAGATGCGGCCCCAGCCTGTGCTGCCCCATCCAGTCTGCTCAGCCTACAGATGCTGGTGCCCATATGTTTTTGTCTGGGTCTCTTTTCACTGGCCTGTACTTTCTACGAATGATCTGTAGCTTTAAGTTTTCTTTGAGTGCTAATGGCACTCAGATTAACAGCTCCTGTTGAGGTATCTCTCCTGAACCCCACACTCATTTAGAAAAGCCCATTAGATACCACTGCTTGAGTTCTCTTGAGTACTTCAGATTTAACAAGATAACATTTAAGCGATGCATTTCCCACTTAGACCCCTGCCAATCCTTCTAACCCACCCAGTAAGTGGAACCACTTAGTAAGCCCACACCTGGAAGCCGCCTTTTGTACCTTTTTATTTTTACTTTATTTATTTATTTTTTTTTTGGCGGCCTCCAGTCTCAGTGAATTCTCCATTTAATTGTATCTGCAAAATGTAGGACATGGATGTTTTCCTTCTTTGCTTAGTCTAGAGGGCTCAAGTGTGCCCCAACACAAATGTCATCACCACACTGCAAACACAGCCACATGTCCTGTGGTCACTTTGTTCTCTGCCATGCTAGAGTCAGTTTCTCATGTGTCCTTACTAGGTTCAACAATTGGAAAAAGGCTCACCAGGAAAACTGAAAGTCGTGGCTAAGTCCACTGAAGGGTCGGAAACAGTTGAAGGGATATACAACACGGTGAGTGTGTGTGCTGGGCGCTCTTGTAAGGGAGCAGAGGCAAGGCGTTGGGAAATGACACTGGGCTTACTGCTTCCAGCTCTGTGTAAGAGGAAACACCAGCTGTGAGCAGGGCCCTGCCACCACACTCATGTTCAGTGGTGTGTAAAGAAGTCTGTGGTAAAGTGTGCGCATGTGTGAGAGTGCACAGACAGCTGTGGAAGCTGATGTCCAAGCCTCACTGGTCTCTTGTTCTGGAGAATCAGATGTTTCATACATACATGTACATGGGAATTCTCCTGCTAAATATCAAGTATATTTTATAAAGAAAAAAAATCAATACATCAGCTTTCCTTTTCAAAGACAAACAGTTCTGCACTCTTGAACCAGAGTGGCTAGCCGGAGAGGCTGGGGTGCCTGAGGGCCTCTTAGTTACAGTTTTAATGGGCACTGTATGCTTACTGTGTACTCGTTATTTCTGTGCGTTCTGTAAGTAGCTAAGAAGTAAACATAAATGCAGGGGGGAACAGGCAGATGAGAAAGGGCATAGCCAAGCTGGAAGACTGACCTCCGCCTGCTGAGGCTTCCATGGGGTACAGATGGTGGCTGGCTGCTGTGTCCAGTGGTCCCAGACACAACGAATCAGCCTAGGCGCTGAGTTCTTGGTGGCTCCAGGTCACTGAGGCCTCTAGGGGATGAGAGGGTTTGTTTGTGGGTGCTTGTGTGTTACGCGGTTATAAATGGTTTCTGTGTGTCCTTTCCTGTGCTGCCACTGTTAAAAATGCCAGTTCTGTGTGGTTTTAAGATTCTGTGTGTGTGTGTGTTTCATTGCTTGGACTTTCTGTGTACACATACATGTTCTCTCATGGTAAGAGCAGTTTTGTCTCCTCTCACAGCTGTAAGTGCTGGTCAGTTTTTGTCAATTTGACTCAGACTAGAGACACACAGGAAGAAGGAACCTCAACCAAGGAATCACCTCTATCAAACGGGTGTGTGGGCCCGTTCTGGGGTGCTTTCCTAATTGGTAGTGCCACCCCAGGCAGGTTACCTGAGGCAGGAGGTCCTTGGTTGTATAAGAAACAGACTGACTGATAGTCAGGGAGTGAGCCAGTGAGCAGCTTCCTCCATGGCTCCTGCCCTGTGATGGACTATGACCTGGGAGTGTAAGTTGAAACAAACCCTTTCCCCCCTAAGTCAGTGTTTTATCAGCACCACAGAAAGCCACCAAGGACGAGGCCCTGGCCCGGGCTGCAGCACTAGGTTCGAGCAGTGGTGGCAACAGGTGACTCATCTTGGTTCAGTGGCTTCTAAGAAGGAGTGATGCTCTCCAGTGTGATGGTGGACAATCCAGGGCGGTCAGGTGGTGGTGGTGGTTCTTTTTCTTTTGCTCATTTTTTTCTTCATTTTAAAATTAAGCACAGATGTTAGTTGTAATGGGTTCTGCACCTATTGGGAAACATTGGTTTCCTTTAAACCTGTCATGGGGTTGAGTGATTTTCTAACCAGTCAGCTTTGGATTCATGTGTCAACCCAGGTTGGTGATTTCAATTTGATTGCTTAGAATTTAAATATCCATAGTTATAAGTCATATTGTATGTGTATGTAAGGGCACATATGTGTTGTATGAGTGTGTGCACATGTGTGTATTGTGTATGTACATATTTCTGTTTGCTTATTTGAGTCAGTTTCTCACTAAATAGACAAGGCTGGCTTTAAACTTATTATGTTCGGGGTAATCTCAAACTCTTAGTGATCCTCATGCCTCAGTCTCTTAAGTGCTATACTAACTGTGTGTGTCCCCATGCCTGATTTTGACTTGTAATTGTTTTTTACATCTTAAATATTTTAGGCTTAACAGTCAAGCTTACTCTGGTTCATGGCACACATGGATAGTGTGTTCCCTTGTTTCCTTACCTTCCAGCCACACTTATGTAATATTAGGATTGGATTTTACTGATGGAACCTTCTAGATTTAAATTCTCCAGGGGAATATTGGTCCATTCTAGCTAAGATTTCCAAACACTGGCATAACAGTTGCTCATATCTAACTTATAGTTAGATGATAACATATATTGTACAGTTGATCATTTTTGGCAGTGCATATACTGGTATGGGACACACTCCCTTAAAGCAGTGGGAAATGTCTGTGATCCCAGAAAGCTCCATGTCCTTCCTAGTCCCCAGCCATGATAGCTTGGCTATCTCACCACAGACTTCATATGCCTTGGATACCACACAGTCATATAGTAGCTTTTGCTCCTTAGTGCCTGGCATGGGTGTCTAGGTGGCATTTCTAGGGCCACTGGTGTTGTGTGTTTCTGTACCTGGGGGCTATTGGTACATTTCCCTGTGTGTGGTTTGGGCTAATGCGAGGATAGCATGGCTGGAGTACATCCTAGAAAGAGTGAGTGAAAAGAGCACGAGAAAGGACTGAGGTAGGACTGAGGTCCCATCATCCCCTTTGGGGACCTGATCCTAGGAACCTCACTTCCTCTTCATAGACCCTCCATCTTACAGGCTCCTCAGCTCCCAGGGGCACCACAGGCTGGGACCAACTCCTCAATACAAGAGCCTTTGGGAGATATTTATCCAAACCATAGGAAGGACATGCCCATGTGACCTCTCACCAAATCTGGTCCGAGGCTGAGATTCTCTGGCTTAGTACAGGAACACGTAGGTTGGAGGGGACATAACTCATGGGTGTATGCAGGTTTCATGCATGAACTTGGTGTGCTGGTTACTGCTGGACAGAATCCAGAGCCACCCGGGAGTTGGAGTGCTAGGCATGCGTAGGGATTATTGTGTGTTAACTGAGATGGAAAGACTTGCCCACTGTGGGCTGTGCCATTCCCTGGCTGGGACCTTGGCTTGTGTACATGAGGAAAGAGAGCTGAGTAGCCTGTGTTCATCACTCTCTGCTTCCTGGTCGTGAGTGTGATCTGACCACTTGCCGCAGGCTTGAGCCTTGACTCCCCCCACCAT
The DNA here is from genome assembly GCF_903995435.1 of Acomys russatus. NCBI lineage: Eukaryota > Metazoa > Chordata > Mammalia > Rodentia > Muridae > Acomys > Acomys russatus. Next base: position 18,317,642 of record NC_067149.1, read on the forward strand.
GAACTGTGGCTGGAATAAACCCTTTCTACTTTAAGTTGCTTTTGCTGGGCTGTTTGATTACAGCCACAGAAGAAAACCTAAGACGATTGCTAAGCCATGTCTCTCAAGGAGTCCACCACATTTACTGGTACAGGCTGCTTACAGCATTTCATTGTTTGTCTTTTAATGCCTCAAGCATCTGTAGTGGTGTCTCCCTTGCCTTTCTTATGAGGATAATTTATGCTTTTGGTCTCCTCTCTAAATGCAGGTTTTGTTAGCAATTGGCCGTGACTCCTGTACAAGGAAAATAGGGCTGGAGAAGATCGGGGTCAAAATCAATGAGAAGTAAGTGAAGGCTCATGGCACTGTTACTGCACATAACCCCATTTTTAAAACTCTGTCAATTCCTAAGATACGATTCTAATGCCTCAAATTTCTCACCTTAAGTATGATGCCAACTGTGTATTCATTTCTCAATCAGCCAATTAGGGGCTCGTAGCACAGGCCTTAAAGAGCTCACGTATCAACAGCCATCCAAAAACACATTCATAGAAATATAATCTCCCACTGTCTGTGATTTAGAGTGAATTTTGATGTCTTTGATCAAAAGAGAAAAATTCCTAAGCCCCGAGGGTGATGATGGGGAGTGTGGAGGCTTTGGACCTGCAGAGAGCATGGTCTAAGCCTCTGTCTTCTGGGCCACTGGACACCGCGGTGCCCGGGCTGTGGTGCCACTCAGCAGTACAGGCACTTGGAGTGTGTGCTTTCCTCCTCACTCACCCAGGAATGGAAAAATACCAGTAAACGATGTAGAACAGACCAATGTGCCTCACGTTTATGCTATTGGGGACGTATTGGAGGGCAAGCCAGAGCTCACACCCGTTGCCATTCAGGCAGGCAAGCTGCTGGCTCGAAGGCTCTTTGGGGCCTCTTTAGAAAAGGTAAGTTTTTTCCTGTTGTTAGCTTATTTGTGTGTGTGTATGTCTGTGTGTCTCTCTATGTATCTGTATGTCTGTACTTCGTGTGTCTGTGTGTGTCTCTGTATATATGTGAGTGTGTGTATATAGCTGTGTATTTGTGTGTATGCATATACATATGTATATGTGTGTTTCTTTGTGTATGTAAGTGTGTATATATCTTCTGTAAATGTATATGTGTGTCTGTGTGTATGACTTGGTGTGTGACTGTGTATGTATAGTCTCCCTCTCTCCCGCTCCCCTCCCCTCCCCCTCTGTGTTTGGAGCTCAAGCCTATGTCTCATGAATGCTAAGTAAGAGCTTTACCATTGATCTTCATCCCCATCCCTGAGATAGTATCTTGACCAAAATTAGGACCTCAAAATGAATACAAACAACACTCATTGACTTCTTTTTTTTTTCTTTTCTTTTCTTTTTTTTTTTTTTGACTTATTTTCTAAATAAAGATTATTAGGAATAATTTGCAATTCAGTTACTACTGACTTAAGTGATGGTACAGCTTGTGTTTTTTCCATCCCTGGGCTGTCCTGTGATAATGAAAATTACTGTGGGTCTGGCCCCAGGACTCACCAGACAGGTTGGGGCTGAGACCCATAGGCTCAGACAGTCCACAGATGACAGTCCAGAGGTGTGATTGTGTGCCAACGTGCTGCAGGGCAGGCTGGAAACAGGTTTCCTGAGTGGCTGGCTGCAGCTCATTGGGCAGTGATGCTAGCTTCTCGCACTGCCTGCTTGGTCAGCCCCATTCCCTTGCAATTTCACTTGCATTGTTTGCAAAGCATGTTCCTATCTTGCTATTACTTAATGAGACATTTGGGATTTGAGTGATCCCACTGAGGAAGCAGTGAATTCTGGGTAATTCCACTGAGGAAGCAATGGACTTTTGTAGTAGGTGTATCATCAGATAAGAGTGAGAGGTTTTGTGGGAATAATAGTGTCCTCACAGGGTCTCCCCCTTGGGAGGAACACACTGTTCTATCAGTGGAACTGGGGACTTGTGGCAGATGAAGGATAGTGGCTCTGTTTGTGTGTTGCACATCCCCCCCCCCCAACAGTACACATGGCACTTGAGGTGTCTGCAAGTGCAGTGGTTGGTGGTAGGGAGGCTGGAACAGTTGGGAGCTAGGCACCTAGAAGTCTGCAATATAAGGCCTTCTCTGTGCCAATGGGGAGGCATAAGGCCCTATGTCCCCCAGCTTCGTTTAGAATGACACTTGGTGGCTCCTGCATGGACCTCTACCTAGATGCTCAGGTCTCTTGAGTTGTGCCACTCGGCCTGCTCTTCTCTTTGAAATAACTATTGTAAATACACTTTTCTCTTTTCTGAGTTTCTTCAAGTGGTGGACAGCATTTTAATTTCCCTCTAGCTGCTTAAGCACAAAGACATTTACCCTCTGACCAGTTCCGAGCCGGCCTGAGGACTCAGCAGAAGCTCAGCAAAGTGGGGCATGCCACAGTGGTTAAACACTTGCCACTGAGTGAAGGCCAGAGTTGGGAGCCTTCAGAACCTATGTGTGCGGTGGCCCACCTGCAGCTCCAGCCTTGGAGAGTGGAGGTGGGATCCCCAGAGCAAGCTGGCCGACAAGGCTAGCAGTGTCGGCATGCCCGGGTTTGACTAAGGATGCTGCCTCAGTTGATGAGGTAGAAGAGTGGTGAAGGATGATTGACATGCGTATCAGGTCTACACACACACACACACACACACACACACACACACACCTATACACATGCGAAAACATGCATAAACAAGGCTGGAGAGTGGGCCTAGTGGTTAAGAGCACTTACAGCTCCTGCAGTGGACCCAGGTTTAAATCCCAGCACCTACATGGTAGCTCACAACTACCTTTAACTCCAGTCCCAGGGGGTTCAGCACCCTCTTTTGGCTTCTATAGGCACTAGGCACACAGGTGGTGTATAAGCATGCACTCACGCAAGCATCTACACCATAAAATGAAAGAATACATTTGGGCATGCTCACTTACATGCTCACACTCACATGCTCACACTCCCACATGCTCACACTCACATGCTCACACTCCCACATGCTCACACTCACTTACATGTTCACACTCACATGCTCTCCAGCTCACTTAGAGTTCTCCCATCTTCCATCAGTTAGCTCTAGTAACTGTCATGTCTCTCTTGATCTGACACAGCCCTGCTGCCTTTCATGACGCTTTTTGGGAAGCAGGTCACAGGAGTGTGGTGTGTTTCTCTTCTAGTGTGATTATGTTAACATCCCAACCACGGTGTTCACACCTCTGGAATATGGCTGCTGCGGACTGTCTGAAGAGAAAGCCATTGAAGTGTATAAAAAAGAGAATCTGGAAGTAAGACCGCATTTCCTTTATAACCACCCACTTTTTATGTTGTAACTCTGCGAGTCTCTGTTGTGCTAGTGTTAGAGACAGCACCCTCCTATTTGGGAGAATGTTAAGTGAACCTAAACTGTCACTAGCAAAGTGATAAAAAGAAAACAGCTGTGACAAACGGGAAGTAGGCATGTTTTTAGGGCTTTGGAGATGCAGGCACGAAAGGTTCTCTTGTGTGCAGCCACTCAGAGCTGTGGCTCTCCGAGCAGGGTGAGGGCCCGCTGGGCTCTACAGGGTCAGTAGCACAGGTGTGTGCTGTGCCCTCTGGTGGTCGAGGTTTGGGGTGAGTGTTGCACTAGGCAGGATGTCAGTAGTTACCTTCTCAGCCCACACAAGAGCTAGTGCAGTACCTTGGGCTGGCAGCACTAAATGCTTGAAAATGGAGTTTGGCTGACAGAGGGCCATTTCTGTTTCTGACTAATGATTGCAGAAAGCAAAAGTGATGTGTTGGCATTTTGGGAGCGGTTGCAGCCGGTTGTCTTAGGGGACTAAAGGGCCTGTCAAGGAGTAGGTTTCCAATGATGTTAATCTCCGGCTCTTCCTTCTGGTCCAGGTGTATCACACCTTGTTCTGGCCCCTGGAGTGGACAGTCGCCGGCAGAGACAACAACACCTGTTACGCAAAGATAATCTGCCACAAGTTCGACAGCGTATGTAGATGCCCGGATGCTATAGTTTCTGCTCTACTCTGTTCTCCAGTTTTTCAGCCCAGAGTAGAGGGTATGCTTTGCACAAATGGGACCCTGGGCCCCCTGCTCCACATGCATTTTAAAATGCAGCTTGGATTCTTGCCAGTTGGGTTCTTACGGCCTCTTTTAAAGATGGCAGTCGGGGCAGGAGAACTCTCTGCTGTTAGCGGAGGCTGGCCCAGGAGCAGGGTCCCAGCTCAGCTGTACTTGCCAGGCAGCAGGAGGAGCTACCACCCAGAGCCGACAGTTTAACCCTGATGGTCTAGAACTGTGAACGCTAACCCTTTAGTTATACCATCCAGCACTGTGCATGGTGCACATTTATGTGTGCTTCATCTGTGGTGTGGTGTGTGTGGAGTGCCGAGGAGAGGCCCTCACAGAGAGAAGCTCCAGGGCAGAAGGCAGCTGCTGACAGACCTAGGACAGGCAGAGATGTCTCCTGGGCCTGCCTCTGTTGCCCTCTTACACACTTCCCTCATCCATTCTCATGGAAGACAAGAGTCCGATTAAAAAGCTTGGCAGTGAGCTAGGCGTGGTGGCGCATGCCTTTAATCCCAGCACTTGGGAGGCAGAGGCAGGCAGATTGCTGTAAGTTCGAGGCCAGCCTGGTCTACAAAGTGAGTCCAGCACAGCCAAGATAACATAGAGAAACGCTGTCTCGAAAAAACCAAAAGAAAAAAAAAAAAAGCTTGGCAGTGAACACCTACCTCAGGCTGCCCCGCTGACAGCATCTACTAGTTAGTCCTCAGCTCTGTTTAGTGTTGAGAGCAGGCACCTGTTCACTGGGCTCACAGATGCTTCTGGTAAGACCCCAGGCCTTGGGGTTACTCTAGTGCCAGGCCTTAGTTCATGTGTTCCATGTTTGAGTGGCCCCGTCTCAGCATACTTCAGAAGTCACGTCACCCCAGGCTTCACCACAGGTCGGCAGATTGAGTGTGCTAGTACAGTTGAGTGTGTTCTTACCACACGGTCACCGTTCCTTTGACAGGTCCTTCGGGAGGCTGTTCTGGCTCAGTTCCTTTCCTGTGGGAGATCCGTATGTTTCAGCTGTGAACTGCAGTGAGTAGACTCCCGTTCTGAGCCTTAGCTTATGGGAATCCTCTGTTCTGTCCCTGATTAAAGGACCGTGTGGTGGGATTTCACCTTCTGGGGCCGAATGCTGGAGAAATCACACAGGGGTTTGCAGCTGCCATGAAATGTGGGCTCACAAAGCAGCAACTTGATGACACCATTGGAATCCATCCCACGTGTGGTGAGGTAAGGAAAAGCAGGAGGATGTGTGCTTGCATGTGTGTGTGTGGGCATGCATGCATCTGTCCGTCCGTTCGTCTGTGTAGGCCAGGGGACAGCCTTGGGTGTCATTCCTTAGGTACTGTCCACCTCTTTTGGAGATAGGGTGTCACGCTGATCCGAAGGTTGTCCATAGGCTGGGCTGGGTGGCCAGCAAGTCGAGGGGTGCACCTGTCTCTAACTCTATGGACAAGCATGTGCCAGCACACTCTGCGTGGGTTTTAGGGCTTGGGCTTGGGTTTTCATGCTTGCATTGCCAGTTCTTTACCCACAGAGCGTCTTCCCAGCCCTGTACCCCCAAGAGTCTCCCTCGGTGAGATACAATGGCTTCAGGTAGCCTAACTTTAAAACAGTTATGAAATGCATTGTCACAGATTTTGATTCTAATATATTTTAGACTAGCAACCTAACTTAATGCTCCGGTGCAGCTAGAGCGTTGTCCTTATAATGCAGCAGTGACACTGCCATATGTTGTCTTTTTCCTTGCAAACAGGTATTTACAACCTTGGAAATCACAAAGTCCTCAGGGCTGGACATTACTCAGAAAGGCTGCTGAGGCTAGCCCCGCTGTTGTTGGGTCTCCCCTTGTCACACTCTCACTCCGTGCCCATGACATCCGCTGGGGACCAGTCCCCGGATTTCTCCTGGCACAGAGATGAGAAGGCGATGGAGGACCAGCAGCAGCAGCTTCTGTGGTCTCAGCTGACGGCATGCAGCCACTGCGCTGCATCCTTGACGCCTTGGCTCGGAACCCATGGAGGTGAACCAAGGCTGAGCCCTGCACGTCAGTCAGACTTCCCCTATCCGCCCTAACCTCAGGATGGCACAGTGAGTCCACTTTCCATTTCCTGCTTGTCAGTGTTTTGACTGTTCACCTTGTTTCCATGATGATATATTTTTCATTTGTGAACTTGTCTGTAAAGAGGCTTGTGGGCCTAGAGTGCAGCCTTACAGATTTGTGGTATTTGGGAAGCCAGGTTAGAGCAGTTGGCTACACAGGACTCCTGCATTAATTAGCAGGAGGCCACATGTACCATATAGCCTTTAAAAGCTGCATTTAACCTGCTGTCAGAAACCTGACTCACCTCACCCCTCGCACATCGCCTGAGGGTCAGACCTTGAAGCCACTCTCTTCATAGGCACCAGATTAATGGAGCATCACAAGCAAGAAAAAAAATCCTTATATTGCTTTTCCATGTTAATCTTAAGGTTATTAAAAAGATTTTACTACAGTCTGTGTGATCTAATTTGTTAAACATGATTTTGTCATGGTGTGTCTAATGAGAGGGTAATAAATAAACAGGCAGTCCTGCGAGTTTCAACCGAGCGTACACATGGCAACATCGAGCACGCCTTTGAAGACGGGGTCTCTCAGGTTTTTCTGGAAAGCGTCTCTTCTGAAGAATGTGGTAGCCTGGTACTGGGCTATTCAAAGCCATCCACCAGCCTGAGTGACACTTGCCATTTGAGCAGAGTGGCACACAATTGTGTGGTTCTCTGGTCACAGCTGTTTGTCTGGAACTCCTGCTTACCCCTGCACAAGCTGGGAAACCCTGTCTGTCCTCCTCCTCCCAGCACTGCCTGCACTGGGAAGGTCAGAACAAAAGAAAGATGCCAAGAGCCCACTTTCATATTCTTGGCAGATGTCTCAACCTCCTCCCCGGATGCTGCCGCCACCCAAATCCCCACCTAAGTGCTCAGCTCTTGGCCATCCCTGGGCACCAACTCAGCTTATGGTTGACGTGTCATCACCCTTCGCCTACAGTCAGGCACCTTACCCCAGACTTCCTCAGCCCTGTTCTTTGGTAATCATGAGCCCACCCAGGAGCAGTGACTAATAACTCTGCCTTTATCTGCTTTTAATCTGGTCTAATCTGGCCTCTATCTGTGTCACAGAGAAGGAGAGGGGAGAGAGAAAATTTCTAGGTGTAGGTTTTCATTTTAAGTTTTGAGACAAGGCCTTGCTGTGTAGCCCAGGCTGGCCTTGAACTTCTGATCCTCCTTCCCTTAGCCTGAGTGCTGAGGTGACAGGTGTGTAACAGAAGTGGTGTGAGTGGGAGCCAGAGAAACCAACACAGGATCCTAAGTTGCTTTTTGTTGGAGAGAGAAAACTACCAAAGTGATGAAGAACAGCAGAGAGTTGGTTTCTCAGTGAGTGAGGTGGCAACAACGCTGTGGGAGACGGAGACCCTGCTCCCGCTGGACACGGCTGCAGGAGCAGGGAGCTAACAAGTTTAAGGGAAGCGGTGGTTTTCGGGGAGATAGAGGGTATTTAAGCTGCGAGGCAATATGACTTTATCATTTTGGGTTAGAGCTTCCTTTTTCTACAGAAATGATCCATTGAAAAATATTTTGCTAAAAATTTAAAATTATATCGTTTGTTTTTGAGGCAGGGTTTTTACTTTGTGTTACAACAAGGCTGTCCTGGAACTCAGAATCCTCCTAAATGTTGGGTTGTAGGCACCACCACCACCACCGCAGGGCGCCCTTTCTCTTCACACATTCATTACCTCAGGTATTGTGTTATAGGCAAGTCATACTTGAAAACTAAATTTTAACCACTGGTCCCAGTACTGGATGAACCATCAGGCAAATGGCAGGCCTGACCAGGTACAGAGGTGTGTGTAGCTCAAAGGACAGCGATCTGTTTCCAGCTGGTGTGGCCAGATGGAGGGGGAAAAGAAGATGAGGTGGGGAGGGGGTGGGGTGTGGTGCTTGGGCCTGTATGGAGGAGAGGGGGCTGACTCTCCTGACTCATGACTCCTGCATCCCAGTGTCATGGGCAGACTGCAGTCCAGTGTCTTTATCTTGCATCTAGAATGGCCCATGTGGGAATTAGCTTCTGGCACTGTTGGCTTTTCTCTAACTTTTGGGAAGCACCTGCTATGGGCTCCTATGGGTTGTACTAGGTCACTGGTATCCTAGGCCACCAGGATCCCTTTCCTGTGATCCCTTCCCCCCAATTCAGAGATGATGCTTGGCTTGTTGCCCTTTTGGGGTGGTGAGTTCAGAATGCTTACAAGATGTGGGAAGTGTTAGCTTTGTTGTTGTCCCTCAGGAAGAGATTTAATCTGGGAACATGTGGCGGTTTTGCAGCTGCTTGCTAGGTGATGTACACTTCTGTCCAGTCGCTGCCGAGTGTCAGAGAGGCCCTGCAGCCAGAGGTGTGGAGAGTGAACAGTGCATACATCTGCTCCAGGCAAACGCTGGCCAGTGCCCAGCCTGTCATCTTTCTGATTTACTTTATGTGTGTGTTTTGCTTACATATGTCTGTGCACTGTGTGCATGCTTGGTACCCGCAGAAGCCAGAAGAGGGCATCGGCTCCTGTGTGGCTGGAGTTATAGATAGATGGTTGTGAGCCACCGTGTGGGTACTGGGAACAGAACTCTGGTCCTCTGAAAGAGCAGCCAGTGCTCTTAACCACTGAGCCATCTCTCCATCTCCAACACTGTCTCATTAAAGCATGACTGTTCCCTCCGTGTCTGCTTTGACCGGTTAGTAATCATGGCTAACCAAATCAGCTCTTAGCTGGAGGTGGCCTATCCACCATGGAGAAAGACTTCTTTGCAGTTGCATTTGCCTCATCTCTTCTGAAGCAAAAGCAGCTGAGGCCTATGGTGGTACTCATGGGACTAATTAAGCTAGAAGCTGCTGGATGCTCTCAAAACCACTAGCAACAGTGGCCTCTGTTAAATGCCGCACTGCCACTCAGTCCCTTGTGGATTCAGCCTTGGCCTGGGCACATGGTGGCAGTAGTCAGCCTTGCGTTGGGCACTGCATATCGAGCCCTCAGATTTTGCTTCTGAGTAGGAATGCCAGGCAAGGTCACATAATTTGTCAGGCCTTGAGAAGGGTATGGGACCAATGTTGACAGGACTACCCAATGATAAGCCGAAAGGACTTACCTCCAGAAGAGACAGATGAGGGAACTGTCCCCAGGAAGAGTCACGAGGAGAGCCAAGTGCCATAGTGGATTCCCAGCTTCTCCGGTGTTTCAAGGCTACTGGGCAGAACGTTGTAACAATAGGATCTGGCTCATTCTTTGGGGGGGGGGTGGTAGGAAAGATTACCCTTACGGAATGACCCCCAACAGCTCATATATTTGAATGCTTGGTCATCAGGAAGTGACACTACTTGAAAGGGATCAGGAGGTGTGACCTTGCTGGAGGAAGTGTCACTGGGGGTAGCTTTTGAAGTTTCAAAAGCCCAAGCTAGGCCCAGTGGCACTCTCATTCCGATGCCTGCAGATCCAGATGTAGAACTCTCAGCTCCTTCTCCAGTACCATGTCTGCCTGCACGCTGCCGCCACGCTTCCCGCCATGATGATAACATCTGAAACTAGGCCAACCCAACTAAATGCTTTCTGTTATAAGAGTTGCCGTGATCACGACACTTTCTTGCAGCGATAGAGAACATGACTAAGACAGGAGGCTTGTAACTTGCTTTTATAGTCTCATTAAAAATATCACTAAAGGGCTGGAGAGATACTTAAGCTAGTAAAAGTACTGGCTATTTTTCCAGAAGTCTTGAGTTCAATTCCTGGCGTCGTGCCTCAAAATCAGCTATAGCTGTAGCCACATGGAACCCAATGGCCTCTTCTGGTATGCAGACACACATACAGACTAAATACCATTATACATAAGCAAATCTTTAAGAAAATAACATCTAAAACTAAGTAAGATTAAAAGTCAGAGACCCCATTTCACTTAGTATTTCTCAGGCAGGTAGGTCTGCTAGCACTCAGGGTGACCACACACAGCTGTGGCTTTTGAAGCAGCCTGGATGAGGCTCCTGCCAGCTGTCATTTTTGTCCTCACCGTGAAAACCTAGGCTCAGGGACACAGCTGAGTTGGGAAGGCAGGGATGATGTCAATTGCCTTTTTCTTCAATGGCTACAGTGGTGGTTCAAATCGGAACGGTCCCGAAGATTCATGTGTTTCAATGCGTGGCCATAGGGAGTTAGCACTGTCAGGAGGTGTGGCCTTGTAGGAGGAGGTGTGGCCTTGTAGGAGGAGGTGTGGCCTTGTAGGAGGAGGTGTGTGACCATGCTGCAGGCTTTGAGGTTTGATGTGCTCAAGTTTTGTCCAGTGTGGGACACAGTCTTCTTTTGCATTCAGATGGCAGGTGTCTCTTCATTCTCATCCTTTCTGGACTTTACTGAGCTTCTTGGATTCATGGGTTGATGTCTTCTTACACCAGTTTTGGAAAATTCTCAGCCGTTTCTTAACTTAAATATTTCTCTATATGATTTCCGCTTGCAGACTTCCAGTTGTGGATGTGTTGGACGTCACTGTTCTGTGTGCCTCAGACTCCCTTTGTTTCCATTTTGACTTGGTCCCAGGGAGCCCTGTCTCTTTCTCCTGCTGCAGTCCATCTGCTGCTAAACCCCTAGCACAGATTTCTGGGGTGTTGTGTTGTATCTGTGGGTTTGGATTTTCACTTGTAGAATTGTTTTTCTTATATTTTTTGTATCTGAGTCTTTTTCTTATATTTTTATCTTTTTGTTCAAATTCCCCATCTATTCCCATACTGCACCTGCCCTTTAGGCCATCCAGCATGTTTATAATTTAAAGTCCTCTATTTCCCAGAGCTAGGCCATTCCTGTCTGGCTTTTATTGACTTTTACTCTCAGCAGGTTACATTTTCTTGTGCCTTTGCATACTGTTGCAGGACTCTGGTGGTCCTTCTGCCATAAAAACAAAGATACCAAGACCTTTTAATATTTCAAATCTTAGAGCTTAGCTGGGCAGACCCTCAACCAGCTCATCTAAGTTAACCCAACCACCTAGCCCCTTCCAGCCATGTGGCTAGCTATACCTTCCAGACCCATAGTCACATCCATCTCCTCTCATGTTTCCTCGCAAAAGGACCTTTCTCTTTCTTCTTCCAAAAGTTCTTTTCTCCCTCCCAGGAAGTCCTGCCTTCAACTTCCTGCCCAGCTAATTGGTCATCAGATTTTTATTAAAGCCAATCAGAGAATGCTTTAGGTAGGTGATGAAGGACAGAGACATAACTTTACACACTTTACCCCAACAGCACACTTCCTAAATCTGTGTGAATGTGTGATATATGAGGGACCAGGATGGCTGTGCTCAGAAGACAACACTCATGTTCTGTCTGCTTCATTGTGGGTTGATCAGTCCAGTCAGACCTAGTCAGCCAGGGCTGTGCCCACTGAAGCTCTGATTAGAGCCATCATGCTTGTCTTCCATATTTAGAGGGTGTGGTAGGGCTTAGGATCTGAGGCGACCCCAGGGCTCTGAGCCCTGCTTTCTGATGACAGAGCTCTCTGTGCTTCGTGTGGTCACTGTATTGCTTGTTCTCTCTAGTTCTGCCTCTGATATTATATTACATAATGGCCTCTTTCCACCTAGCTGCATGGCCTGACTTAATTGGCTCACTGCAGAGCATTTTGTAAATGCAGGGTGCTTATGAAGGATGCCACTCAGCTCTACCCCAGCCATTTCATGCTTCCCTGTGCCAGGATCGATGGCATTGGCCCACACCTCTAAAATTAAGGGTCTGGACTCTAGCTGATAGATCCAGTGATCAAGGTGGATTCCTTGTGGCTCTATGATTAATCTATATACGAATTAAACATTTGACAACACTGTCCCCTGAGTCCCATTGTCCAGGTCATGGCTCTGCCTGCCTTTCCGAGGAGGCCTGTTGACCCAAGAAATATCAGATTAAGACTCCTCTACTCCAATACCCTGCCCTCAGGGTCCCCTTGAGGCACAACCAGCAATGTAAAGCTGTTCTTTATCCCCTGAGCTCCATCATCTAGGACACTGCTCCACCTGCCTTCCCAAGGAGACCTTCTGGCCCCAGAAACATCTAGGTTAGGCCCCTCAACCCCAGTTCCCTCCCTGCCTGGTCCCTAGGTGGGCACAGACAGCATTGGTAAGCTACATTACGTCCCCTCAGCTCCATCATCCAAGCCATGGCTCTGCCTGCCTTCCTGGGGAGACCTGCCAGTGACCCGAGGACATCCAGGTGGCCAGCTGGCATGAGGGACAACCAGATGGCTAAAGGCCAGTATAAGAGCACAACAAGAGCCAGGGAAATTTGGCACCACAATAGCCCAGATATCCTACTGCAACAAGCCCTGGATATCCTAACACACCTGAAGCACAAGAAGATGACCTTAAACCCAATCTTATAAAGATGATAGAAGCCTTTAAAGAGGAAATGAATAAATACCTTAAAGAAATCCAGGAAAATACAAACAGGTGAAAGAAATGAATAAAACTTTTAAAGACCTGAAAATGGAAATAGTAGCAGTAAAGAAAACACAAACCGAGGGAATCCTGGTTATGTAAAACCTAGGGAAGAGAACAAGAACTACAGATGGATGCAAGCATCACCAACATAATGCAAGAAATGGAAGAGAGAATCTCAGGCATAGAAGATAGGATTAAAGAAATCAACACATTGGCCAAAGAAAATGTTAAGTCTAAAAAGTTCCTGACACAAAACATCCAAGAAATCTTGAACACTATAAAAAAGACCAAACCTAAGAATAATAGAAATAGGAGAAAGAGATTTCTATCTCCAAGGGCTAGAAAATATTTTTAACAAAATCATAGAAGAAAAATTCTGCAACCCAAAGGAAGATATGCCTATAAACATACAAGAAGCTTACAAAACACTAAATAGATTGGACCAGAAAAGAAAATCCATCACATAACGATCAAAACATTAAATGTATACAACGAAGAAAGAATAGTAAAAGCAGCAAGGGAAAAAGCCCAAACACCATATAAAGGCAAACCAATTATAATTACACCAGACTACTCAACAGAGACTCTAAAGCCTGGGCAGACTCTAAGAGACCACAGATGTCTACTCAGACTACTATACCCAGCAAAACTTTCAATCACTATAGATGAAGAAAACAATATATCCCATGACAAATCTAAATTTAAACAATATCAAGCTACAAATCCAGCTCTAGATAAAAACTCCAAAGGTGCTAACTACACCCAAGAAAACACAGGAAATAACCCTACACCAGCAAAATCAAAAGAAAGGACACACACACCACCACCACCACCACCACCACCACCACCACTACCACCACCATCAAAATAACAGAAATTAACAATTGTTGAGTATTAATATCTCTTATCATCAATGGACTCAATTCCCCAATAAAAATACACAGGTGAACAGAATGGACACAAAAACACAACTTATCATTCTACTGCATACAAGAAACACTCTACAACAACAAAGATAGACATTATCTCAGAGTAAAGGGCTGGAAAAAGGTTTTCCAAGTAAACAGACCCAAGAAACAAGCTGGAGTAGCCATTCTAATATTTAATAAAATCGACTTTCAATCAAAATTAATCAAAAGAGATGAGGAAACACATTTCATACTCATCAAAGAAAAAATCAACCAAGATTACATCTCAATTCTGAATATCTATGCCCCAAATGCAAGGACACCCACATTCATAAAAGAAACATTACTAGAGCTTAAATCACACATCAAACCCCACACATTAATAGAGATTTAAACACCCATCTCACATCAATGGACAGGTCATTGAGACAGAAACTAAACAGAGAAACTAACTGATGTTATGAATCAAATGAACCTAACATATCTACAGAACATTCCATCCAAACACACAAGAATATACCTTCTTCTCAGCACCTCAAAGAACTGTCCCCAAAACTGTTCATTATAGCCTGACACAAAGCAAGCCTCAACAGATTAAAAAAAACAAAACAAAACTGAAATAACCCCTTGTATCTTATCAGACCACCATGGATTAAAGCTGAACTTCAACAATGAGAGAAACAGAAAGCCTGCAAACTCACGGAAATTGAACAACTCTCTACTCAATGATCACTGGGTCAAGAAAGAAATAAAGAAAGGAATTAAAGACTTTCTAGAATTCAATGAAAATGAAGGCACAATATACCCAAACTTATGGGACACAGTGAAACTAGTGCTAAGAGGAACGTTCATAGCACTAAGTGCTTTCATAAAGATATTGGAGAGGTATCATGCTAGCAACTTAACAGCACACCTCAAAGCTCTAGAATAAAAAGAAGCAAACATACCCATGGTAAAACTCAGAACTGAAATCAATAAATTAGAAACAAAGAGAATGAACAAAGAATCAACAAAACCAAGAGCTGGTTCTTTGAGGAAATCAACAACATAGACAAACCTTTAGCTAAACTAACTAAAAGTCAGAGAGACAGTACCCAAATTAACACAATTAGAAATGGAAAAGGGAAATAACAACAGACACTGAAGAAATCCAAAGAATCATTAAGTCTTACTTCAAAAGACTCTACTGCACAAGATTAGAAAATCTAAATGAAATGGATGATTTTCTTGATAGATACCACCTACCAAAGTTAAATCAAGATCATATAAACAATCTAAATAGACATTTAGCCTCAAAGGAAATAGAAGCAGTCATTGAAAGTCTAACAACAACAACAACAACAACGGCGGAAGGGCAAAGGCAGATGGTTTTACTACAAAATTCTACCAGACTTTCAAAGAAGAGCTAATATCAATACTCCTCAAACTATTCCTCAAAATAGAAACAGAAGGAGCATTGCCAAACTCATTCTATGAGGCCACAGTCACCCTGGTAACTAAACCACACAACGACTCAACAAAGAAAATTTCAGACCAATTTTCCTTATGAACATTAATGCAAAAATACTCAATAAACTACTCACAAACTGAATTTAAGAACACATCAAAAACATTATCCACCATGATCAAGCAAGTTTTATCCCAGGTATTCAGGTATGGTTCAATATACAAAAACCCATCAATGTAATCTACCATATAAGCAAACTGAAAGGAAAAAAACCCCACATGATCATCTCATTACATGATTTGACAAAATCCAACACCCCTTCATGTTTAAAGTCTTGGAGAGATCAGGGATACAAGACACACACCAGAACACAGTAAAGGCAATATGCAGCAAACCTATAGCCAGCATAAAATTCAATTGAGAGAAACTTAAAGCAATTGCACTAAAATCAGAGACAAGGCTCCCCACTCTCTCCATATTTATTCAATATAGTGCTTAAATTTTCAGTTAGAGCAATAAGACAACTAATGTAAATCAAAGAGATACAAATTGGAAAGGAAGAAGTCAAAGTTTCACTATTTGCTGTACTACAGCTGATAAACACCTTCAGCAAAGTGTCTGGGTACAAAATTAACTTAAAACAACAACAACAACAACAACAGAGGCCCTCCTGTATCCAAACAACAAATGGGATGAGAAAGAAATTAGGGAAACAACACCTTTCACAATAGCCACAAATAATATAAACTATCTTGGTGTAACCCTAGCCAAACAAGAATGACGAAAACTTCTAGTCTCTGAAGAAATTGAAGAAGATATCAGAATATGGAAAGATCTCCCATGCTCATGAATCTGTAAGATTAACATAGTAAAAAAATGGCCATCTTACCAAAAGCAATGTACAGATTCAATGAAATCCCCTTTAAAGAACAATTCTCAACTTCATATGGAAAAACAAACAAACAACAAACAAAACCCAGGATGGCTCAAACAATTCTGTACAAAACGAAACAAAAATAAAAACAAAAACTCAAACAAACAAAACTTCTGGAGGTGCTACCATCTCCGATTTCAAGCTGTACTACAAAGCACTAGTAATAAACCGCAAGGGATTGGCATAAAACCAGACTGATCAGTAGAATAGAACTGAAGATCCAGAAATAAACCCACACACTTATGACAGTTGCATTTTGACAAAGTAGACAAAACCATACTATGGAAATAAGAAAGCATCTTCAACAAATGGTGCTGGTCTAACTTGATGTCTGCATGTAGAAGAATGAGAACAGATCCATATTTATCACCCTGCACAAAACTCAAGTACAAGGGGATCAAAGACCTCAACATAAAACCAAGAAACATTACATCTATTCAAAGAGAAAGTGGGGATCAGCCTTGAACTCATTGATACAGGAGACAACTTCCTGAACAGAACACCAACAGCTTAGGCACTAAGATTAACTATTAATAAATCATGAAATTTAAAAGCTTCTGTAATGTAAAGGGCACTGTCAATAGGATGAAACAGCTACATCTCTACAGAACGAGAAAAGATCTTCACCAATGCTACATCAAACAGAGCGCTAATATCCAAAATATATAAAGAACTAAAAAAAAATTAGGCACCAACAAGTCAAATAACCCAATTAAAAAATGGCATACAAAACCAAACAGAATTCTCAACAGAGGAATCTCCATTGGCCAGGAAACACTTAAAGAAATGTTCAGTGTCTTTAGTCATCAGGAAAATGCAAATCAAAATGACTCTAACACCAGTCAGAATGGCTAAGATTAAAAACTCAAGTGGTAGCATATGCCGACAAGGACATGGAGCAAGGAGAACACTCCTCCATTGCTGCTGGGAGTGCAAACTTGTACAACTACCTTGAAATCAATTTGGCAGTTTCTCATAAAATTGGAAATAGTTCTGTCTCAAGACTCAACCATTTCTGGGAATATACCCAAAAATGCTCTACCATACCACAAGGACAGTTGTTCAAAGTATGTTCATAGCAGCTTTATTCGTAATAGCCAGAATCTGGAAACAATATCTAGATGTCCCTCAACAGAAGAATAGATAAAGAAAATGTGGTACATTTACACAATGGAATACTACTCAGCTATTAAAAACAAAGACATCATGCAATTTTCAGGCAAATGAATGGAACTAGAAAATATCATCTTGAGTGAGGTAACCCAAGCCCAGAAAGACATGCAGGGTATATACTCACTTATAAGCAGATATTAGTCACATAGTACAGGATAACTATACTGCAATTCACACACCCAAGGAAGCTAAGTTACAAGGAGGACCCAATCAAGGATGCTTGAATCTTATTCGGAAGAGGAAATAAAATAGACATCGAAGGTGGATGGATGGAGGGAACTGGGCAGGAGAGGGATAGGGAGGGGAATTGAGGTGGGAATCATGTATGGGGAGGCAGGGATGGAGGGAGGGAGGGAGGGAGACAGAGAGAGAGAGAGAGAGAGAGAGAGAGAGAGAGAGAGAGAGAGAGAGAGAGAGAGAGAGATCAGTATGGGGGCATCTCTGGGAGGAGCCAGAGACCTGGGAAAGGCAAAGCTCCGGGAGTATATGTGGGTGACCTTAGCTGAGATAAAGAGGCTGAAGTGGCCACCTCCTGTAGCCAGGTGGGACTTCCAGTGGAGGGAGGGGGACACCGACCCACCCACAATATCTTCGACCCACTAATCTATATTTAAATTGTAATTGTATTTATTGTGTGTTTTAATTGCACTTATTTATTTGTTGTGTGAATCAGCTATATCTTCCCAGTATGTGGATTCTGGGAACTGAGCTCTGTACCACGTGACCCTGCAGCCCATCCTCTGCCCTCCTGCTCCACTCCGTGCCCATGGATATGATCTCCAGAGCCTCATGGCCAGAGACCTGGATTCAACCTCCAGTGGCCACCAGGGCCTCCTTGGCATTGAAACTGCTTGTGATAAACACTGAGAAGCAGGAGAGACTCTCCAATGAAAGATGGAAGGCAAGGGGTGGGCTCTGGGCTGTGGTTGTCAGCCATGAAGCAGAGCCTTCTACTGTCCTAGTTGACATCTGAAAATAACCAGGGCTCCTGATAGCTAAGGGATGGATATGTCTGGGCCTTATTCAGTCACTAAGGCCATGGGCTGAGTCTGCTTCCATCTCCCTGCTCCCAAAGCCGTGTGTAGGCTGGTCCCCCCTCTGCCATTGCAGCCATACCAGGGGCAGTGTAAAAGTGGCTTTATTCTCCTGTTTCAATTGTTGCCTCGGAGGCTTACTGCTTCCTTCTGCTAACTGAGGCCTAGTCCTGGAAGCTTCTTGCCTCTGTTCAATCTAATCTAGGCCTAGAATGTTTTCGCCTGTGAGACTTACTGCTTAATAAGCTTACACTTACTTGTTCTTTCTGAGCTCTGGGCTGGCTGGTTCAACTCAGCTGTTCTGGCTCAAACTCCTCTCCCAGCTGAACTTATTTAATCTGGCTTCTCTCTTGGCCTCAAACTAACTCAGCAGTCTGCTCTAATCTTCTGGCTTCTCATTTTCTGGCTCATTCCATCTTCACCTGAGTTCTCTCTCTGCAGCCCATCTATTACTGTCCTGGTATAGTTCTTTCTGTAAACCTGCCTCTTAAGTAGCTTCTTTTTCATCTCTCTTCTCATGAGAGTTGAGTGTATCCAGCTCTGTCAAATCTTCTCTGATTCGTCACCTTTTATGACACTCAACTAGACATCATTTTCAAACATGGGTGCTGCCTTCTACAAACTAACTTTAACTTTGTTTGGGATTAAAGTTATGACTCACCACCCTTGGACCTAAGCTTTTCTTTACCTGAGTCTTGCTCTATACCAGGGTGTTCCAGAACTCAGATCTGTTTGCCTCTGTCTCCCGGATTAGAGGCATGTCTGTATTCCAGCTGCATCACACAGACCTAGAAGGAGTTTGGATGTGATCTCTTGCCAGAACAACCGTGTTCTGAATTAACATTCTTCCACAGAGCATGGTGAATGAAGTGTGAATAAGCGCTCATGTCCCTCTTGCCCTGTCCTCCACTTCCTCTCCCATAGCTTTGGAGGGAGCTGGCTCTCACCTCAGGCCTCAGGAGGAAGGGAACAAGATGGAACCAGGACCTGCACGGGTCTCACTGGGCCCTCATCCTCTTAGGCCACTCATCTCTCCTAGACAGGGAGATGCCAGCTTGTGTGGTGTGAAAGCAAAGCATTCAGGACTGTCACAGCAGGTGAACATTGATTACCACACGATTTCACTGTGCTTCCTTCGAAGGGCATCAGGCCAACCTAGATGGTTTAAAGATGAACAGCTATCTTGGTGGCTCGATCCCTCCCAGCTTCCAGTCACACAGTCCGGCTGGATTGGATGTTTAGCATTCACAGACCCCAGATTAGACTTTTAAAGTCCCAAGATGACCCAAGGACCCCCCCCCCTCACACACACACACCTCACTTTCCCTTCACCTTTGAGACGCCTTGGGCTTGATGTTAGGGAGGTAATCATCGTCATCATCATCATCATCGTCATCATCGTCATCATCATCAGCCCAGATCATCTCGGCAGACCCCCAATTCACAGCCACGTCAGAAGAATAAGAAGTTAAACGCTGGGTGGGACAAAGAGAGTTCTGTTCTACTTGTTCAAGAAAGGTGTGGCCCTACTGCGTGTCACTGGTGAGAAATGCCCTGCCTGTTCCGGGAGAGAAGTGAGGGCAAGCCTGCTAACCCAGACTATTTCAAAAGGTTGCCAGAGTCCCAAACTGAGGTCTTGACTTTTCCCAGGGAGCCTGAATACCCGAGCCTTTCTGCTCCTCCTGCTAATTCCTCTTCATACCACACGGTGGCACCAGAAAGCAGCATACACTCTGTAGAGCCACGGAGAAACCGGAGAGCCCGCTAGGGCTGTGGGGAAATGCAGCTTTCAGAAGGGATGTAAGGAATGTTCACGGTGTTTTACAACCTCTTGTCTCTGCTCATGTCCTCCTCACGGAGGCCCGCAGTCACTCCGCCTCACCTCCTGTGATTTCCCTGACACTGCCCGGTGGGAAGGTGTGTCCCTTGTCCATGCTTTCGCTTACTCAACTCGGCACCCAGCAGCTCTAGGTATTTTAGGGTCCCCTCTCCCCGCGAAATCTGTGTTTTCCTAAAATCACACACAGAGGACCAAATACAAGTGGGAAACTACAACTTATCCAGGGGACCTGACAACAAGAAGAGCCTTGAACACGACTTTCTAGGTCAGCGATGGCACCACGAAGCAGCTGTGGATCCCATAACCTCACTTTTCAGATGTACAGGCAGCCCTCACTAGGGCGGCATCTTAGCCTTCACAGCAACCTACGAAGGTTAGAACCATGTTATTCCGGGGTACAGATGAACAGGAAAAGAGAGGCGAATGACGTTGCCAAGATCACAGAGATAATGTTAGCGCCCAAATTTGAGGCCCAGGGCGCGGGGGTTTACTGAGCCCGTGGGAGTTTGGGGGCGTGGCCAGCTACGGGTGGCGTAGCGCTCATTAATAGCAATTGTTATTGCTGCCCTTGGGACCGAGGTGGCCTTTTCTTTTACTTCCTGTAGGTGGCGACAAAGCACCGACCAAGCATGCTCCTGACCTGGTGGAATGGTTGGTTTGCTTGAAGGTGTAACAGGTCATGGGAGATGCAAATGGGAGGACTCTGGGCTACCAGGGATCAGCCAACTTCACATCAGCAGTCAGTCCTAGGACAGCTGATCTCATACGGTTCTGGATCTCAGAAGGGGAATGAGGTTCAGTTTCCCTCTCAGAACTCTCAGCCTGGAAGTTACTAGCTGCAGAGCACACGCAACAATTTCACGGCGCGCGCGCGCACACACACACACACACACACACACACACACACAGAGGGGGGGGGGTGTTTCTGATAGCTGGTGCCGGCATAAGGTCTTTTGACTGACTGACCTTCTGCTCAGAGCATTCAGGCAAAGTTCTGTAACTGCTGTTAAGGAACGCAGTCGCTTCTTTACCAGACTCCTTCAGGAACTCCCAGGAACCGAATATTAGAAGGCAGAGCTTACAGTAAGAACTTGACAGTAGCAGTAGTTCTAACAGCTCACCGCCCAGTGCCATAGGGAAAGGGAGTTCTCCCCTTTCACCAATCCCAGTTTACTTGCTCACTCCAATCTGCGACTTTGCCTGCTATGCAGGAGGAGGGGGACTCCCACCCCCTCCCCTTTGCTGCTCCAGCACCCCCATGGAAGGAGCCAAACATTAGCAAGCCCGGCTGAGGCCCAGAAGGAGGCTGTGGCTGCAGTGGTTGCAGTAGCCTTGAGCGAATCCCAGGCATCCATTGCAGAGACCAACAGTCTGGAATCCTAGAGGGAGTCTCTCGACCCCGCCCAGCGGAGATCAGTAAGGACCAGCTTCACCACCCTACCAGCTCGGCGGGTCTAACTTCGGGTTTGGTGAGCGCCTTGCGCACCACCTCTTTGGAGAGGGCTAACCTGGGGATGGTGTCAGCTTCTCCTAGACACCCTGCAGGGCACAAACACAGGATGTCCAGCGAAACCATCAACCAGGAATATAGCCGGCTCCAGAGCGCTCAGCTCCTCGCAGGAACCCTGCGCTCCACTCCATTTCCAGCAACTCTCAGACTCTCTTCCCAAGGGAAGAGGCCAGCACCTTCAACAATCAGTACAAAAATAGTAAAACCAGAGAGAGTCGATGGATGGTCAGAGACACCATAGAGAGCCCTCAATCCAACCCCGACACACATGACCTTCTGGTTTTTTCATTTAAATGGGTTTGGCTATTTTGTTTTTATTTTCACTTTTATCGCGGATTTTTATCTTTTCTTTCACTTCTCTCTTGACCCTGGGTTACTTCTTTTGGGTCATTAGTTCCTTCTTTTGTCTATAGGTATAACACAGGGCAGCACACTGCACACCACTGTCTCCTGTCCTGCAGAAGTATCTCAGCCTTTCTGTGTTTTTCAATATCTTGACAGTAGTGATTAGTGCTGGGATGGTGTGTGCGTGCACGCGTGTATGCATGCATGTGTTTAAATTGCTATCCGACTTGCAAGGAACAAGCAGAAGTGAAGTCACAGCAGGGATTTTGTGAAGACCACGTGCCATCTCTGTGGCTACCTTCCATCTTTTGGTCGAGGTTGTCTTTGTCTCATTCATTCTCCATGGTTCCACCTTCTCCCTCTTCCTGCTTTATTCTTTGGAAGCAAGTCACCATGCCTGCCCACCATCGAAAACGGAAGGCCCAAGCTTTCGAGGTGTAACCAACACATATTAACTAAATTCTTCCTTGGGAATATTTCCTCTTCTCCCTCACTTACTGTATGTGTTCATTTTGTTCTGCCGGTTCAGCCTGCTGCTAAGGCTAGTTTTCCAGTGATGGCTCTTCAGCGATCTCTCACCGTCTCTCCCCACTCCTTTGTTGAGTGTCTGTGCTATTGGGGGCACTTCCTTCCTGATATAAAACAGCCAAGCTCCTTAATATCTACCTTTTCATATTTAGGTAATATTTATTCCTTCTTAAGTATCTGATGGGGTTGAAGACTAGATAGTTATAGTTATGGAATCATAAGTAAGAGGGTATACATTAAATCTACTTTCAAACCAAAGAGCATAAATAAGCCTAAAATCTCACATTGGTATAAATCCCTGTACTTTGTTGTAAACTTAGAATTATATTTTGTTACAACATACTAAGGTATTGTACCTATGTAATTCTTTAAAATGCAGTGTTAAATTCTACTCCTTTTGAAAGATGCCATTACCAACTGTTTAGGATAATTAAAAAATGCATATTAGCAGTCAAGCAATCAAACTCATGGTCATGTTAGATACTAGTTTAATTACAAAAATGTGTTTCCTACACTGACAGATAAAAATAGCTAGAAGCAAATAATTCAGATAAGATATATGATAGATAGTTTTCAAAACCTCAGAGATCTACAGAATATGAGATTTAAAGGTTTTTATTAACTCAAGGCTTTTTGACCATGAGACAGGTCTGCTCCTGGCAGCACCCCTGTTCTACTTCAAAGAACATCAAAGGTTTCATATGTGGCAAGCTAGGCACTGGGTGAGAAAATGTGTTTGCTTCAACTACAGACAGATTACGATCCAAAACTGGATAAGCCGGATGCAGGAGAGTTGACTGCTGAGCTTTGTCAGGACAAGGTAGGCAAGCAAGTACTGCTTCTCAGAAAAGTCTGTCAAATATTCTGCGCTAGAAGACTGAAGATGATGCTCCAAGGTTATAGAGAAACTTTGGGGGTACTATCCAGGCAGCCAAATATCTCTGTCATTTCTATAGTTTTGGAAGCTGCTTTCTTATACTTCCTACATATTTAGGTAATATTTATTCCTTCTTAAGTATCTGATGGGGTTGAAGACTAGATAGATATAGTCTCACAGTTAAACAAACTGTTAAGGAAGATAGAAATTGAGGCTTTTATTATTTGTACAACTTGGAGATACTGGATTGATGAAGATTTTCTTATGAGTCATTTATTCCTTCTCCCAGAAACACTGCTTCTAAGCTTCCCCAGGAAAATCCTGACCATACCACACACCCCCCCCCATTAGCTTTTAGAGAGATATCCTTATCTGGTCCCACTTGAAGGTCTTCCTTATGCCTAGGAGGCTGTGACTCTAATTCTGCCAGAGACCTCCTTATGAGGCTCTGACTCAAAGATACCCTCTGGCACATCTTCCCTGGATGTTCCTTACTCAGAAACAAGATAATCAAAACAAAGTAAACTTAGAAAGATAAACCGTATTTGGTGGTAGGCTATAGAAGTTGGCAGCAGATCAAATTAAAAACCTCTTACTTATACTGATGGACAAAGAATGGTGTGGGTACACGATAGAAGAATAAAATATTAGACCGCCCTTTCTTAGAAAAGTTAACTCATACAGAGCCACTGTAGTGTCGTATGACCAAGGAACAAAGAATACCAAGATTAGACATACAAATAAATTGTACAAATATATAAAATAAAAACACTGTATTATGGCAGAAATTCAACAATAACTGCAGCAACTTTGGCCTGAAGATTTTTCTTGAGCCTAATGACAATTTTCACTCTGACTATTAAAAGTTGACAATACACTGCTTGGGACATGACAATCTGCCCAGGCTGGCTTGAAGATTTTCTCTCCGTCTGGTGTTCCTGAAACCACAAGAGTTACCAGCCTGAGAACAGGCTGTCATGTTTGGACAAAATATGCTCTTGAAACTTCAATATTGTTAAAGGTTGGCTTATGGGGTTGATGAGGGAAAATGATTATAAAGGATAATTTTGTTCTATCACACTTTATCAATGATGACTACACTTATGACCAAACTGAGGTTAAAGCATGTGTCTGGGCACAAAAATGGTGTGATCTATGTTTCGGAACAACATACATCTATCCCTGCCTGCTGAGTTCTGTATAAATAAAGGACTCTGGCTGCTGATCAATCGGGCTGTAAAACTCTCCTGATCCCATGCCTGACTCATTCCTCCCTTCCTTCCCTCGTCGCTCTTGCACCCGCCCTTCTCCAAGCCCTTCCCGGGGCAGGACCCCAGCGTTGCTTAATAATTTTCCTAATTGTTATTATTATGTATAGTCTGTTATTGTAAGAAAAAGAGCCTTTTATTAGGCTAAAAGGGGGAGATGTAGGCATACAGTTATTGTGTAATTCAAATGCTGAGCAGAGAAAGTAACAAAGTACCCGCATCTCTGGGATGTACACTAGGAGGAAAGCAGATTAGCTTAGAGGGTTAAGAACAGAGTGGTAACTGCTCAGTTATTATGATGTGAAGCTTATTATCAAACAACTATAAAAGAGTCCCAGTTATTTGTCTGATAGCCAGGTTAAGAGAGAGACCGAGAAGCACAGGTTTATCTAAATAACTGTAGCATTTTTTTTGTATGAGTATGGCATGCTTACATGTTTGTGTGAATGGATGTATTAGGTATGTACATACATGTGGAAGTGTGTACATGTATATGGGGAGGCCAGAAATGAATATTAATGGCCTTCCTCTACCATTCTCCACTTTATATATTTACACATTTTATCTTTGTGTGTGAATGTGTGCATGCGTGTTTGTAAGGACAGGTAAGAGGTTAAGCTAGGGTGTCAGTTCTTACATTCCACTTTCTGTGAGACAGCATCTTTGCAGGAAACCATGGAGCTGGCCTGGCCTAGCTGCTTTGGGAGGCACTTGTCACGGCTTGTGTTAGGTGAGAGTTCATGGCTCCTGGGGCGCAATGTGCCTTCCATTCCTGAGATGCTGCCATGTTCCCTCAGGCAGCTGAAGTGTTCGGCCGGGTTTCTGCTTCTCTGTTGCAGGATATTTGCTCCCATTGTGAACGCTGAGATTGTGAACTGTAAAAACCTGTTTCTTGTTTGGTGTGGCTCAGCCCAAGCACACACCTTTAATCCAAGAGCTTTCTGTACACAGGAGTAAATAAAGTTAACCCTAGGTCAAAAGATGGGGGCATGAAACCAGAGGAAGGGCATGGAGTTGAAGGAATTTAAGACAGTGGAGAGAAGGGGAAGAGGCCCTTGGCTTTGTCCTTGGGCATCGGCTGAGTAGCAAGACCAGCTCGGTGCTTTCTCTGCCTCTCTGAGCTGCCAGGTTTCCACCCCAGCATCTGGCTCCTGAGTCTTCATTGGTAAAAACTGAATATTTGGGGATTTGTTTTTAATAACAACATTTTTTTCCCTGTATGTTCTTTTACTAGTCAAGGAAACATGGAAACCTGACAGGACAATTGCTTTCAGACATAAATCTTGTGTACCGTGTATAGCTCGCAAACACCAGTGTATCCCAGCAACTACAACTGTATCGGTCCTAGCAATTGCCGTTATAGTCTGTTTCTGACAAAGATATTAAAAAGTCTGACTGCTCTCAATAAAACTGTCACAGCCTCAGCCTTGCTGTGGCCCTTCCAACCAGCCTGGTTTAATTCCTGGAAGCCATATCAGGTAACCTTGGCCCGGTAAGTAAGCATGGCGCTTTCACTGTTCTCTGCTGTGTACTTGAGGTTAGGTGCCCTGTGATCATCTGGGGATCTCCTGTCTCTGCTACCCATCTCACTATAGGAGCACTGAGTGCAGACAGGGACCAGTATGTCTTGACTTTGTGTGGGTTCTGGGCACTCAAGCTAAGGCATCATGCTCGCATGGCAAATGCTTCACTGCACCTGGGCCTTATCCATCTGGCTAGGCTGTATGGCCAATGAGCTCTAGGGCACAACCTGCCTCTGCTCCCTCAGTGCTGGGCTTGCAGGAACTCACACTTTGTGTGGCTTTTGCAGAGGTGTTGAAGAGTCAAATCCAGTCTTTCTGCTTGTTCAGCAAGCACTGTTAGCCCACCCAACCCAGAAACCCACCTCCCCCGCAACCCTCTAGCCTTTTATTTGGTTTCAGAAGGTTAGAATTCTTTTCTTCCTGAATGGTTATTCTACACCAATTAAGAATTCCCCCTCTGGGGCTGGAGAGATGGCTGCCCTTCCAAAGGTCCTGAGTTCAATTCCCAGCAACCACTTGGTGGCTCACAACCATCTATAGTGAGATCTGGTGCCCTCTTCTGGCCTGCAGGCATACACGAAGGTGAAATACTGTATACTTCAATAAATAAATCTTAAAAAAAAAAAAAAAAAAAAAGAATTTCCCCTCTGTGCCATTCCTCAAGCCCTGGCAAGCACCGTTGCATTTTTCTTTCTTGAGAAATTACGGTGCTCCCAGTCCCACCCCTAGACGCAGGTTTATAGAACGCTTGCCATTTTGTGACTGCCATTTCACTTGAAGTATGCATTCCAAGTTCATCTGTGGAGGACCTGCACCTGCCTTTCCTTCCTGTTTAAGCTGAGTAATAGTTCACGGTATATAAAGGCCATATGTGGTTGATACATTCATTATGTACAGAGAGTTTTTTTCCATCTTGACTATTGTTAAGTGCTATTATTATGAACAAGCAAGCATCAAAGACTTTATAGGAATTTTTTTTGCATAGCTATGAAAGAACTATTTATGAATGATATGCTATTTTGTGGTAATGCTTACATATTTAATTAGGTAAAATATAAAGTGTTAAAAGGATTCCTTATTAAAAAGTTCTAGCCGGGTGTGGTGGTGCACGCCTTTAATCTCAGCACTCAGGAGGCAGAGGCAGGTGGATTGCTATGAGTTCGAGGCCAGCCTGGTCTACAAAGTGAGTCCAGGACAGCCAAGGCTACACAGAGAAACCCTGTCTCAAAAAACAAAAAGAACAAAAAAAAAAGTTCTATACACTTTAGCTTATTGATAAGTGCACAGGGTACCCTAATCTGTGAAAGTGTAACAGGTGTCCCCTACTGACACCAGTGAGAAATGCACATAAAGACTTTTGACTCAAATATAGGTTTTGGTCATCCACATTTCAAAAGAAGCAGTTTAACAAAACACGAATCATATATTCATTTGTCTGGAAGTACATGAGCACTAGGCCAGAATTCACCATTTAGCAGCTAGCATGTTGGCTCAAGTCAGCCTGCCCTCCCTCAATATTTAACCATTTACTGCCCTCCCCATCAAGGATTTTAAGAAGCTAGTAATTCGTTTCTCAGTACCAATCAGCAGTACAGGGCTGAGGGCAGTATAGCTGTTGGAGACCATCATCTGAATACTGTGGCGGATTGGGTCACTGTTGTGCATAAGTCTGGAGGCCGCTAGGATGCAGTCCAAGCAGTACATCAGCACAAAGAAGCCCATGAGCATCAGGATGCTCTGGGTGGCCCTTTGCTCCGGCTTTTGGAGCAAGACTGGTGCTGTGAAGATGGCAGGCCTGCTTCCTGTGCCGGCACAAGGTAACCACTATCTACCCGCTGGACAGAGCCATGAGACCTATAAAGGATACATCCCGAAATATCCTCAATATGAAAAATAAGTGCCGGCTGATACAACCCATGGGTAAGATAACGCAGGATTCCGTGAGGTGACGTTGTAGTCGGCAGCAGAGGAGAAGGGGAAGTGAGCACCACAGGACATGTAGAAGGCCCACAGCACAAGAAGGCCACACAGGCTGTGCTGTGAGGGCTTATGCTTGAACTTTGCCAAACAGGAGCTTCTGGGGCTGAGGGTGATGGCCTGGCAGACACTGAGCAGGCAGGTGGCACAAAGGCAGAGGCCCCTCAAAAGCCTGTGCAAGTGGATGAGAGATTTACATTTGATGTCATTCCATATATTCTGAGATGCAAAAATATCAACAGCCGCGATCCCCATGATCGTTAGCATCCTAAGGTGGATGAGGGCCAAGAGTCCGATGAGCAGGTCAGTGATGCGGAACCTGCGTCCAAGAAGGAACTCCAGGATGTGGAAGAGGAAGAGGACACTGTTGAATGAGATCCCAATGCCTACTTCAGAGAAAAATGTATTTTGTATGTCAACAACTCCATACGGTGTGTTGATTCTTCTCATTGTATGGGACAAGGAACTAGAATAAATAGCTGAGAAGAAAGGCAAGAGAAATTCTTCATCACAAACAATAATGGTATCATTGGTACCCAACACTGTTGCCCTTAAGAATACTGATGGACCCAGCCCAATACATCCCTGAGTACTCAAGTTTGCCTGAGGTCTAATACTCCTTCATTATCAGTCATGGGTGGATTGTGTACACATACGTGGGTTCCCTTGGTACCTAGTTTCCTGTGCATTAAAATGATCACACATAATAGAATTGTTTCCCTGGTACTGCTTCATTTTGAGGTTTTCAGGGGCAGTGTGATTTTTTTTTTTTTTTTTTTTTTTGGTCATCTTGTCAGGTTCAGTAAAAGCTTCATAAGTTTTGACTATTTTAGAAGGAATATTTTCCCATTGCGTTTCTATTGCTGTGATAAAACATCATAACCAAAAGTAGCATAGGGGAAGACAGGTGTCACCAGGTATACACTTTCAGGCTGTACTCCATTGTAAGGGAGGGGCGAAGTCACTAAGCAGATAGTCAAGTCACACCCACAGTCAAGAGCAGAGAGAGGAGGCTGAAGCCATGTCTCGGAGGTTAAGAGCGCCTGCTGCTCCGACAGGGCAGTTGAGGTCAGTTCCCAGCACCTGAGTTGGCTGGATCGCAACCAGCGGTAACTCCAGTGCCAGGGGATCGGTGACCTCTTCTGGCCTCTTTGGCATCTGCACTCACATGCATATAGCATACATACATAATAAAAAATATCTTAATTTATACTAGAAATCTTGATGAAGATGTTTGATAGACTATTTCCTATAAAATACACATAGGGGCTGGAGCGACGGCTGTTTCTTGCAGAGGACCAGATTTGATCCCCAGTGCATATGAGGAACCTCCCAATTGTCTGCACCTTCAGTCCCAGGGATCTGACACCCTCTTCTGGCCTTCATGGGCATTGCGTGCATGTGGTACTGACAAAAGTGCAGGCAAACCACACACAGAACAAGATTTTTAAGAATTTAAAACACATGTTTATATGCCTTCTTCTGCCCACCGTGAGTACTGCACATGCATATAGCATGCTGACATATGCAAGCATGACACCTATACGATTAAAAGAAGTAACTTCAAGTCAACTTAAAGTACATTTATGTTTTCATCCACATTTCTTAAACAGGAAGATCGTGTCACTGTAAAATTTTCCAGTCATTCTGGGTGGTGGTGGCTCATGCCTTTAATCCCAGCATTTAGGAGGCAGAGTCAGGCAGACTGCTGTGAATTCGAGGCCCACTAATCATCTCTCACAGACAACTGGCCCGCCAATTATGTCCCTCAGGCAAACATGGCTCACATATATAAATATCATGGATTTTTTTTTGAGACAGGGTTTCTCTGTGTAGCCTTGGCTGTCCTGGACTAACTCTCTAGACCAGGCTGGCCTCCAACTCATAGAGATCCACCTACCTCTGCCTCCGGAGTGCTGGGATTAAAGGCGTGTGCCATCATGCCCGGGAATATCATGGATCTTTAAAAGAAAGGCATATAATGACTACTGGGCCAGTGCATCACTTTAAAAAAAAAAGGTTTTACTTTTATTTTAAGTGTATGTGTGGTTTGACCCATAGATTGCTGAGGTGGCCCTTGCACAGCCACTGTGCCCTTCACTAACTCTGCATTTTATACCTGCAGAAACCACACTCTTCTGCCTTTCTTGCTCTGAATAAAAGGAAGGAGGTCATGGGGACAACGTGTGAGTTTCTGAAATGTCACATCTGACTGACCCACGCCTGGGAATTTTGTGTGCTGGGGTGGAGGTGAGGGGGGTATGCAGGACGATTAGAAATCATGCCCAATGTGGAGAAAGATGCATCAAAGAAGAATCTGCACACTCGTTGGTGAGAGCCAGCAGTGAGGGTTGGACCTCAGGAGCAAGTGGTGCTAAACGTCCCGTCGTAGCATCCATCATAAAGCAGGTTCCCTTAGTTACCCAGCGGCCATCCTGTGATTGGCCAACTCCTTGGCAATCCTGTGAGACACTGAACTATTAGAGACCTCACACTAGTGACACATTTCATCGTCAATGGACTTGATCCAGTGGTCAGGGCAGAAGCAGAGAGCAGAACAGGATTGGGAAAGCCATGCACAGACTCTGCTCCAAGCTTCCGGTGGGCAGAATCCAGAGTGAAGGCTGGAGGGCAGAGCATCTATTCTCTCTTCTGCAGCGTGGGCTCAAGCACATCTCTTTCTGGGCGACGAGAGGGTGCACAGTGTAGTTTGCCCGCTCTTATACCCCATGCCCAGACTCACACCCACAAAGAACTTTGGTTTGTCATGATTGTGTTGCCTGACAGCAGCATGTCACACCATCACCACCTACACTGTAAGTTGAAGCAAAAGTGGGCAAAAGGCCTGAGTGGTGTGGCCGCACTATATGTGGTTGGGTTTGGACTGCAGTTGAATATTTTCCCTGCCCTTTCTATGGTGCAGTTCTGCCTGGAAAAGAAGGGGCGCTAGGGAGACATGGCTGGCACCACAGTGAAGGCAAGACAGCCACCAGCCAGGTGTAGGTTCTGTGTGCAGAGATGCCGTGGAGTGGCTTGGCTCAGGGCTGGGAGCTAGCTCTAGAGAGCGATAGGAACCGTCCACTGCGCTTGCACATCGACAGGACTGTGAAGTACAGCTTAGGGTCACACCTGCAGTTACAATATTTATAATAACCACTATTTTAAAACCTTCTTCATAAAAGTCAGAAGGGAAATACCCCTTTAACACAGAGAAACAAGAAAGATCCAGAGGAGTGCCCTACAGACTCCAGCCATCAACACTGGACCTCGCACAGTGCTGCAGCACCACCGGCTTCCCTCATCCTCCAGGGATGGCTCCAGAGAGGCTCCCCTGCTAAGCAGCTCTGACTTCCCTCCTAGTGCATTCATCACATTAGGGACAAGAGAAGTGAGTCTGAACCTGCCCATCTCTCCACTTAGGATCATTAAAAAAAAAAAAAAAGATGAGGTTTGGGGAAAACCTTGAAAAGCAAGCAGAGACAGCAGGATGCGCTGGGGCTCAGTTGTCCAAAAGTTTCCTCCAACAAAGTGATACTTGGGCATTTCAGTTATAAAAAAAATTCTAAGGAATATTTATTCAACGGCTATAACACAGAAAAGATTAACAGACACATGTGCCCTCTCCATTAGGACCACGTTCACCGTGTATTTAACAATCAATGTCCTGGTAACCTCATCATCACAGTGGCTCAGGTGACCATTCCAACCAGGCAGAGCAAGGCTAAGGGATGACATAATTTATAGAATTTAACAAGGAGTGCAAAGGCTCTTAAGGAAATTCCAGTAAATAAAGGCCAGCGAGGAGCTGTCTGTTAGATGAGGTTTACATACACAGCCCATTTCTTTTCCTAAGGCTTTTAGTACTTCCGAGTAGTCGTACTACAGAAGCAAGCCAGTTTATCAATAATATTTCTTTTATGGTACATAACCAACAGAAGTAAAATTAAGAGTGCTTTGTTTAAATTTGCTACAAGAACATCACTTCTTCACAAGATGCACCCAAATGAGCAAGTCTGTCAAACCCTCTAGAAATTATACCACACGACTTACGGACGATAAAGTAAATTTGGCACTTTAGTTCAGAAAAATAAATCTAAATCCACTGACATCCTATTAAAAAAAATTAGTAATTTTAGGACCTTAAGGAAATGAATATCCTGGGGAGAAAACGTGCTCGATGCCATGCAGAACACAGTTCCCCGTGCTAAGGGGCTGTCAGAGCTCAGGTCTCCTCTGAGACTCCCTGTAAGTCTAGCGCTCCTCCTCCCACAGCACTTACCCAGATGACAGGGCAGCGGAGGATTCTGTGCCTGAGGAGATCCTGCACGGGCTTGGATTAAGGGAGTCTTTAATGCATCTCTGCAGCCTGTAATTTTAGTGGCTGTCAGTGGCAAGTTCCCGCTGGAGAGCAGGGAGATGTGCTATCCCAGGGGAGCACATCACCTCTGGAGCCGACCCTACTCTGTCTTGAATAGCAACCATCTGGGGAGAGCGGGGCTCGAACTTTTCTCTGGCCTTCGTTGCTACACCTGCTTGATGGATCTGGTCACGACACAGAACCAGGTGAGTCCACCTGACTGAATTCTCATTTCTCTAAGTTTTTAAAAACATTTTTTTTTTCAAGACAGGGTTTCTCTGTGTAGCCTTGGCTGTCCTGGACTCACTTTGTAGACCAAGCTGGCCTCGAACTCACAGCGATCCGCCTGCCTCTGCCTCCCGAGTGCTGGGATTAAAGGCGTGCGCCCAACATTTTTATTTTGTGAGTGTTTTGCATGTATGTGTGTGAGTGTGCTGCATGCTTGCTGGGTGCCCGATGAAGTCAGAAGCAGGTACTGGACCTTTACAACTAGAGCCAAGGACTTTTGAGAGTCTCCATATGGGTGAAGGGAACCAAACTGGGGTCCCTCAAAAGAGCAGCCAGTGCCCTTAACTGCCGAGATTTATCTCCAGTCTCTGACATTGAAAACATGTTTATCCCCAAATATTCACTGAGTATAGTCTTTTGGGTTTGATACCCTAGGATGTGTTTGCTACTGGCATGAAGAGTGGCTTTGGAGTTTTCATGGGGATCACGTCAACTGTGGACTGCTTTAGATAGTGTAGCCACTTACACAATGTTAATCCTGTTCATTCAGGAGCATGGAGGAGGGTCCTTTCTATCATCTAGGCTTTTCTTTATTGAGTGTTTAAAATATTTCATTGTGTGAGTCTTTCCTCTTTGGTTAGATTTACTCTGAGATAAGTTACTTATTTACTTGAGGTTCTTGTGAATGCGATGTTTCTCTCTCAACAGGTTTGTTATCGCTACACAGACAATCTACACACACACACACACACACACACACACACACACACACACACACACACACACAGTACTCTGTGGAGCTTTATGTCACCAAAAATGTTCTCTCGGGTCTCTTAGGGATGTGGAGGATCATGTCATCTGCACACAGCAGTGTTTTCCCATTTGATCTCCCTTGTGTCACTCTTATGTCTGTGGCTGCAGCTGAGACTTGAAGGACTGTAGTAAGAGAGAGTGGAGAACATGCCACCCTTTCCTTTTCTCACTCTCGATTTTCAGTGGACATGCTGGAGTCTCCCCAGTGTAGGATAATGTTGATTATAAATTTGTCAAGTATGTACATTATATTGTGGAAGTCTGTTCATCTATCCCCATCTCTTTAAGTCTTTATTGTAAAACCTTGTACTTTCACAAAGGCCTTTCCTGCATCTATTGACAGGATCCCATGGGTTCTCTCTTGGAGCTCTTATCTTTTTCTTTTTTTTGTGGTGCTCGACCTCTGTCCATTAACTAGGATACGCTGGAAAGCAGGCCTCAGACACTGACATCTCATTGAAACTAGGATTTGGCCACTAGTCTTGAGTACTTGTTAACGGTCAGAGCCCAGAACAGGTGGGGATGGGCGAGCCTGCCTCCGTTACAGATTGATGGAACCGAGAACACCATAGGCCACAGCCTTTGTTCCTGGTTTGTCAAACTGGGAGCGCAGTGCTTACTTCCCAGGGCGTCGAGGAATTAAGTAGGTAGTGGGTGTTTTTACACAATGAGTGCTTCCTAAGAAAGCCAGGAGTAGACCTTGTGTATTCTTACCAGAGGACACCCTGCAGAAAGCTTATTTTGCTTGCCCTATAGCAGGCACCTCAATCAGATGTCTGTGAGTGTGCATGTTGTCACCGTAGACAAATATATAAGAAGAAAACACCAGTTATTGTGAAGAAAGCTGCTCTCTGGCTTTTGACTGGACAGAAAACTACATTTCCCATCACTCTCTGCAGGTTGAAGTAGCCATCATTATGTTTTTTTTGTCCTTGAGAACTCTGTGGAAGCCAACATCTGGTTTTCCCTCTTTCCCCTTCCCTTGCAGTGCTGTCCTGAGTAAGATTTTGAAATGGGAATGAAGGATTCTGGTCCGTGGGGGCCTGGTGAGTACCATTGCAGATCACACTGCCCCCTGAAGGATTCTTCCAGGGCCAAGAAAATCTCTCAGGTTTAGTTCCCCCCCCCACCAGTAAAGTATCATCAGGCACTGGATTTCCTCATTGTCCTCTTCTGGTGTGTGTGTGTGTGTGTGTGTGTGTGTGTGTGTGTGTGTGTGTGTGTGTGTGTGTGTGCATGCGCGCACGCACGTGCATGCAAGCACATGCTTGGGCTGTGGGAAAAAAATTCTAAGGCCAGAAGACCAGCAGCCTGTCTCACTAACTCCCTCCTTAGATCTCTAGGCTGGGATAGAGACACCAGAGCCTGCCCAGCTCCCTCCTGAGCTCTGTCCAGGCTCTGACCTCCTCAGAAGGCTCACACACACAGAGACTCCTTTCTGTAGGTACCAATGCTGAAGTCCACAATGCCTGGGCACCTGGCTCTCCTGTGCACTGTCTTTAGATGCCACAAACGCTGTTCAGGATGACACAGATAAGGGGAGGAACATGACCGAGCTTATCACCGTTGCCACAGCCCAGCATTCCTGTACTGAGCACTGGGCAGGGCTAATACTGTCAGCTTCACAGGACCTAGAATCCACAGGGAACCTAAGCATGTTCTAGGTTTGTCTGTGACAAAGTCTCTTGAGGAGTTTGCTTTAGGTGGGAAGTCTCACTCTGACTGTGCATAATCCCCGCTCTGGGCTGGGCTCCTAGGCTGGGTGACAAGGAAAAAGCAGCTGAGCACCACCTTTCATCTCTCTGCTCCTTGAATGTGGACATTTTATCAGCGGCTTCATGTTCCAGCTATCAGTGCCGTCCCCCATTACGATGGGCTGCACCTTCAAACTGTGAGCCAAAATAAGCAAGCTGGTTCTTAAGTTGCTCCTGATGAAACAAAACCAAACCTAATACCTCTCCAAAGAGGAGCCCTGTTCAGTGTTTGAGTTTTTTGCCCTGCTCCTGCCTGGGATCACCCTGTACATTGCCAGGTTGTCTCTCCTCAACCGGTCTCTCTAGAATCAGAATCACCTTCCTAAGGCCCAGGACAAAAGTGAAGCTGTAACAGCGATGACGATGACGTACCATGATGTAAAAAGCTTTCCTCACCTCCTCCAAGAGGCTGAGGAATTGCCCAGAGGGGAGTGCAAGCCTCCCACAATGCCTGTGGCTCGGGTGGTGATGTCCAGGATCCCTGGCTGCTGCCTAGGAAACTTGAGGGGACCGATCACTCAAACCCTAGCCTGAGCTAATGGATGATGTCACTTTACCTCTCCAGGCCAAGAGGTGGGAGGGTTTTCCTGCCTGCGATCTGCAGTCAGTTTGTCCTGGCCTTGCGCCCTCACTTGGCTCCTTCACATCCCGCAGAGGTCTAGGGAAATAAGATGTGGGAAAGCGCTGGTTCACTACCCACCGAGTTTTCCTCAGAACCTGCAAGGAATTTTTTTCCTGCATCAAAACTTCCCTGTGTGTTATGTACATATTTCGGGGATCGAGGGGTGGTGAGGAAAAGAATAAAAAGTGTTTTGTGTATCCCCTTTATCCCTAAACTATAGGCACTGTTTGTCAGGAGCCATAAGAACACACATGAATCCTCCAGCCTGAGCTTCAAGAGTGCAGAGTGGATAGCTCTGTGCCAGGACGCCCGCCTTATGCATCTAACTCCTGGTTCCTCCTTACTCCTGGGTTGCAGCCATCTTAGAAGGCAGACAAGGAAGAGAAATTAAGGAGGTAGATTTGAGACAGGGAGAGCCTAGAGGGTGGAGCTGGGAGCTGCAAGCAATAGAGGCCCAAGATAGTGACCAGTTGACCTGTGGGGTCGGAAGTGGTGTGGAGATAGACTTAGTCAGGGACTTCAGAGTGTTCTCACCTGTGGGGAAATGCTTCCCTGCTCCTTCCTGGAATGCTCTAGAATCCGAATAGGAATTCCCCTCTTATGGTGTGCTGACCTATGCAACCTGATAGTGGATCCTCTGGGAAAAAGAGCCCCAGATCTCCCATGGCATCTCTTGCAGTCCCTGTTCTCTATTTTGTCTTGCCCTTCCCCGATGGCAACAAAGCTCTCTCTGTCACCAATTGTACATACCCAGTACCAAACTGGGAAAGGCCCCCATCTTAGTACCTACTATAGCAGGCACCAACACAAATTACGAAGGTGACCAGCCACACGTGCTGGACTGTTTGGAAGAGCACTTAGACACCCCAAATGTTCGCTGGAATTATCCTGGTGCCTGACAAGTGTGAGAAGTTCAGTCACCCCCACCTCAACATGAGCCCCACCACAGTCAAGTGCATGAAGTCAGCTTACAGCCTAAGTGGTGTTTAGTCAAACAGCAGAGCTTAGTAAAGACCATGGCTCCCCACTGCAGGCCAGGACAGTGAGCTTAGCTTAAGTTCCAGAGATGGAAAGTGGTTATAAGCAGGGAGAAGAAGAATGCCCCAGGTGAGGCATCCAAATCTCCTTCAAGCCCTCCTTTGCTGTGGCATTAGTGCTAGGTGGATCTGTGGGACCTCATCAGATCTTGCCCATACGTTAGGAAAAGGAATGGACTCAGAGGGCAATAAGTGACAGTCCTTCCACACTCCTGCGTCTGGACAGCTGTGGCAGTCATAGGTGTCCTAGTTTGCTTTCTATTGTGATAAAACCATGACCAGAAACAACTTGGGGAGAAAAAGGTTTATTTCAGCGTGTACTTCTCGCATCACAGGCAGGAAGGCAGGCCAGAACCTCGAGGCAGGAACTGAAGTAGAGGCTGCAGAGGAACACTGCTTCCTTACTTCCTTGCTTCTGATGGCTTGCCCTCTTACACCACCTGTCTAAGGATGGCTCCATCCACGGTGAATGGGCCCTACCACATCAATCATTAGTCAAGGAAATATCTCACAGCCTTGCCCACAAGACAATCTGATGGAGGGTTGAGGTTCTTTCTCCCTAGATGAACTTAGTTTGTGTCCCATTGATAAAAATTCTCTGGTAGAACAGTGTGGCACACTTCCATATGCCGTGTGAGGGGACCTTGCAGCACTCTCTGAAAGGACCCAGAGAAAATCTCCTAGTTAGCTTCAGTTGTCAACTTGATACAGTATAGAGTGACCCAAGGGAGCCTCAATAAGAAAGGTTGTTGTTTTAAAAAAAAACTCAAAATCCCTTTGTTTTACAGAAGCTTTTCAGGTTCGTGAGGTCTCATTTATTAATTGTTGATCTTAGAGCCTGAACTGTTGCTGTTCTGTTCAGGAGGTTGCCTCCTGTGCCAATGAGTTCAAAGCTCTTCCCCCTGCCAGCCCCTTTTCTTCTAATAGGTTTAGTGTGTCCAGTTTTATGTTGAGGTCTTTGATCCACTTGGACTTCAGTTTTATGCAGGGTGATAAATATGGATCTATTTGCCATCTTCTTCTTCCTCTTCCTCCTCCTCCTCCTCTTCTTCTTTTGAGACAGGGTTTCTCTGTGTAGCCTGGCTGTCCTGGACTCGCATTGTAGACCAGGCTGGCCTCAAACTCACAGGGATCCACCTGCCTCTGCCTCCTGAGTGCTGGGATTATTTGCATTCTTCTACATGTAGACATCCAGTTAGACCCGCACCATTTGTTGAAGATGCTCTTTTTATCAACTGTATGGATTTGGCTTCTTTGACAAAAATCACATGTCTGTAGGATGCTTAATTCTCATCCAGAAGGACAAATAGAACAGACACTGTAAGTGGTTAATGAGAGGGAACAGGATGAGAGCTACCATAGAGGTCCTCTGAAAGACTCCACCCAGGAAGGGATCAAAGCAGATGCTGAGACTCATAGCCAAACTTTGGGCAGAGAGCACAGGGAGTCTCATGGAAGAGTGGGGGGAGGGAAGAGGACCTGGAGTGAACAGAAGTGCTACAAGAAAACCAACAGAGCCAACAAATCTGGGCCCGGGGAACCTGCAGAGACTGATGCACCAACCAAGGCCCATGCATGGAGAGGACCTAGGTCCCATGCTCAGATGTAGCCCATAGGCAGCTCAGTCTCTGTGTGGGTTCCCTAAGTTAGGGGAGCAGGGGCTGTCTCTGCCGTGGACTCTGTTGTCTGCTCTTTGATCACTCTCCCCTGGTAAAGCGGGATGCTTTACTAGGCCACAGAGGAAGAGGATACAGGTAGTCCTGATAAGACTTGGTAGCCTGGCGTCAGTTCTTAGGGGAGGAGAGGGAAGAAGGAGGGACCAGGAGGAGACCAGGGAGGGGGCTATGATTGGGATGTAAAGTGAATAAACAGAGGAACAGAGAAAGCACCCAGTTGGCCGTCCTGCTCCATCAGTGTCCCGGAAGGAGAAAGCCCCTCTGTATGCAGTTCATGCCCCAGAGGAAAGAGCTCTTGCTATTCAGCTCATGTCTCATGAGGAAAAAGCTTTTCTTACTGAGCTCACATCCCAGAAGGAAGAAGTGTTTTCTCCTTCTCCACTCTGTCTTAAATACCTTCTTCCTCAGTGTCTCTCCTATCTGTTTAATCCTTGTCAGAGGGTTGCTTGGTCTGCCTCTTGACCTATGGCTAACTTTAATCCTCTTTACAGAAAGCTCTTGGATTAAAGGTGTGTGCTAAACAAGCAGTACTTGTTTATAATAAACAGAAAGCTCTAGGATCAAAGACTGAGCCATACCACAATGAGAAACAGGTCTTCACAGTTCACAATCTCACGGTTCACCATGGGACCAAATACCCTGCAAAAAAAGGTAGCTAAGAAAGCCAGGGGGGTGGAAAGCCAGTAAGCAGACTTCCTCTGTGCTTTCTTCTTCAGTTCCTGCCTGAGCTCCTGCCCTGGCTTACCTCAGTGATGGCCTATAGCTTGCAAGTGGAAGCGAACTATTGTCTCTCCAAGGTGCTCTTGGTCACAGTGTTTTATCACAGCAACAGGAAAGCAAACCTGGACATGAAGCAAGTTGGATGACGATGGTGGGTCTTGCTTTGCTCCTTACAGACAATAACGCAGCCAGAAAAGATGTTTGAAGCATTTATGATTTTAAGAAGTATTTCCATTAAAAAAATCCTTTGTAGTGAGAACCATTGTAAATATAAAAATGCAGTTCCTCTCAGTGTACAGCGTCAAAACTGAGAGCCAGGTGGAGCGCTGCGTGCCACGTTGGGAAGCAGATCCATGTTTAGTGCTGCTCCCTTTCCCTTGGTTCAGGGTTAGGATGTTGTGGAGCGTGTGTTCCCAGGATCTCACTGTGGTTTTCCTTGTGCCCCTGTTGGACCTGCTGTTAAGGTGGAAGTCTGGCATTACTGTAAAGCCCCCGAGCTTGGTGCTAAAATAACACTCTTCAGTTGGGTTCCTTCCTCTCCGCCTGATCTGGAGAAACTCCAGATCCTCTAAGGAGTGTCACATAGACCTAGGGGAGATTACAGGGAGATTACAACCCTTTCCCAATAAGAAGCCTATTCAGTGTGCACCTAGGGATTCCTAAAAATACCCTCCCCATGCTAAGGAGATGTCTTGGTACCTTTGCTTTCAATCAATGACCTTTACCCACACCTCTAACCGTACCTGGATTTCTTCCCCCATAGGATAGTTAAGTACTGTGTTTCCTTGCTTATGATAGGACTGTGCCACTGCATGTAGAGGAAGTATTCGTCGCACTCCTAGCCCCAGAGAATCATGCACTGCCCCTCCAAGGTTTATAATGTTCCCGATTCATGAAGTAAATGCTCTCTCACTCCATTCCTCCACCATGACCGTCTGAGACTCATCATTTTTTCTGGGGAAGGAGGAGCTCCTCTCCTCCCCAAAGAATTCGCCCCGTGACCCCTGGGCTTGACTGCCAATTAGGCAGCCACATGCTGCTGGCCACAGCAAGCGTCTGCCATCCACTAGCATGTCAGCAAAGCGGATACTATCTTTCTCTTCCACAAAGTTGAACAGCTAGTTGTTCTCGAAGCATCCATTCTGTATGTCCAAATCAAACCAGGCTCCCACCACTGCCTCCTGGTCTCAGAGCCTCCATTACTGACAGGCCAGGGCCTCCTTGCTGCCTGGCTTGGGTTTTGGAGCCCTGAGATCCCTGCTACCAACTGGTCTCATGCTGGCAATCCAGCTAAAAGAGAAGTAACACTTATTTCGGAGAAATCTTTTCTCCCGCATCTCCGGCTGAACTGGAGATCTCCTGGCACACATCTTAGCTCCATGTTTCACCCGGTGTTCCTGGGAGAACCTTTGACCCACTGTTTCATCCCAGAAGCCCTATGGCACTTGGACCTTCCCACGGGAGAAGTGCACAGTTCTGGCTGGGCCTCTCAGGAAACAGGGAATGACAGGCTCCCCGAACCTGATGCTCTCGGTTGAATGACTTCCCACAGAGCACAGTGCAGATGGCAGCAAGAGTTTATTACAGAACAACATGGGTCATTCTCAGTGGCAAAAGTGAGCAATAGCCAGAGTCCATCATGGAGGAGATTACCGTCCAGGGCTGTGCGCCAAAGAACCCATTGTTTGTCCATGTGTCGTATTGGGGTAGGCCTCATACTTTCCCAAAGCCCGTGGAACAGAGGGCTCCCCCAAAGGCTCCTTTTGTTCACAGTGTTGACATGCCCGTGCATATTTACCTCAAGGAAGGGGATCATAGTCCTTGTTCCTTAGTGGATAACTTCCTTCAGGTAGT
This sequence comes from Acomys russatus, assembly GCF_903995435.1. Classification (NCBI taxonomy): domain Eukaryota; kingdom Metazoa; phylum Chordata; class Mammalia; order Rodentia; family Muridae; genus Acomys; species Acomys russatus. The sequence continues at coordinate 18,358,597 of NC_067149.1, forward strand.
GACAGGTTACCAGCTATTCAGAAATGTATATTTTAGCCGGGCATGGTGGTGCATGCCTTTAATCCCAGCACTTGGGAGGAAGAGGCAGGCCAATCAACGTGAGTTCGAGGCCAGCCTGGTCTACAAAATAAGTTTAGGACAGACAACGCTACACAGGGAAACCCTGTCTCAGAAAACAAACAAAACAAATAAACAAACAACAACAACAAAAAAAGAAATGCATATCTGCTAGCCGACCCAGTGCACCTCTCATATCCCCCTATTTTGACTCAAAATCATGTAGTAGCAGCTTTAAAAGAATCACGGAAAGAAACAAATAATACATACATAAGAACAGACATCTTTAGCCTTTGGGAATACCTCCTCTTTACTGGGCCTCAGCACCCAAGTAGAAGGTCTGCTGCCTCCACTGTCTTCCATTTTGTCTAGTCTGTGTCTATCCTCCCACAGGGTCCTTCTGTACTGTGAGGAGGAAGAGTTGCAGTGCTCTCCCCTTCTTTAAAGTTAGTGTGCTTACAAGGACACTTGGTGGGTGACTCCAAGCTGGTTTTGAAGGAAAAGATGGGGACATCCACGCTGGCAAGTGCTGAAATAGTCTGCTACTCCACAGACCCCTTTGGGGGAAGTGAAAGCATGTTCTGTGAGACAGACATTCATTACCCTATTTTCCCAAGTGTGGGCTTGAATGAAGCGCTCCCTGCTGTGGTCTCTGTCTTCTGGTTTGTTTGGTAGTGGAAATTCTATTCGTTGGTAACCATGGTTCAGTCTTAGATTTTGCAAGCAGTTGCTTATGGCAGATGGCCCATCCTGACTGACCTTCAGACCTGTGACCTCCACGGCTTACTAGATGGAGCCTCCGCATGTCTAGCCAGCTGGAGAGTGGGCTGACTCCTTGCTTTCATCCACTTGCTAGCATCTGCTTTGATGTGGTTGTGAGGCAAAGCCTCATCTAGTGATGAGCACTGCCCTGCACAGCTTGGGTCCCAGCAGATTCAGGGTGGCAAGGAAATGAAGGAAGGACAGGCACACACACACACACACACACACACACACATTCACACACATACACACATACACACATACATGCACATACACAAACATGAACACACACACCACACACATAACACATACACACACATACACAAACACACACTCAGAAAAGCTGGGATTGGAAGCTCAAGATCTCTGATGGAGAACCCACAGCACCCCAGAAGCTCAGTGTGTATATTATATTCAGTTGAAAAAGGAAATTGTGTTATCGCATACAGAAAACAAGGTTATTGCAGACAGCTGAGCAAGGAGGCAGGTCTGGCTAATCTCAGGAGTGGCTGCCTCTGTAGGACAGACTGTAAACATCAGGCAGGGAGAAAGCTCTCTGCACCCACTGAGAACATATCTGCTTGGACCAGAGGAAGGCTTTGCCATTCTACTGAGCCTTATCCAGGGAAGGTTTTGCCCTTCCCAAGGGTCTGGGCCATTGGTCATTGGCATAGCCATGCCAGTGTCAAACACACATTCACTCAGGACTTCACTGGCTTCCTACAGAACCAGTTACTAGATCTTTCTTGACCTCTTGGAAACGCTCTGGTTCATTTGGCGAGTGGTGCCATCATGGCGGGAAAGCACAGCAGCAGCGGGCGTGGCTCTGGAATAAGAAACTGAGAATTCACATCCTGAGCCCAAACGTAAATCAGAGAGAGTGACCTGGAAGCAGCAGCATTTTAGGCTAAAGCTGCCCTCCCCCACTTTCATCTGCCCGCGGCTGCTTCACCAAAGGCCTCCATCTCTGCTCCTTGTCCTCTATATTTTCATATCATTTCTCTTTAAATTTCATGTAAACACCACCCACAGCTCGAATCCTGAAGCTGGGTGTATGGAAATTGAGGCACACAGAACCAAAGTCACATGGAAACCAGATGCTCCACATGAGAACAGACCCATGGAAAGGCTGTTAGCATTGAAGGGAGGGAGCCTCAAGGCATGGGAAGTCATGGGCTCCCCAGGAGTCTCTCACCCCAGAGCAGACAAATCAAAAAGTATGAAATGGTTTGGGACTGATTACATCTGAGGTTCAAAATGAGCAAAGTCAGAACTGTCTATTTGTTGCAAACTTTCTGATCCCTCCTGCAGGTATTGCAAGATAGCTCAGACAAAGTTTGTGCCCAGCCCTCTCCAGATGCCTGTTACCCAGGACACAGGGAGTGAGATCAGTGGCAGGGACGATGCTCCACTGGGATGCCAGGTCTCTGTGCTCTCCAGCGGGAACTTGTCACCTTCAACAGACACTAAAGTTACAAACTTCAGAGATGCATTAAAGACTCCCTTCACTAAGCTGTGCAGGATCTCCTCAGGTGCAGAGTCCTCCCTGTCACATCCATCTGGGTAAGTGCTCTGCACCCAAATGCAGCATCAGAAGGAGGTCAGGTCCCAGGCAGGCTGTGGGAGGAGGAACACTGGGATGCAGGGAGGTTTTCAGCATCTGCAGAGGAGATGCTGAGCTCTGACAGACCCTCAATACAGGGGACTGTGTTCAGCTTTGGTAAGGAGCATGTGTTTTTCCTTAGGATATTCATTTTCTGTAACTCGTAAAATTCATTAAAATTTCATACTTTCAGAATATCAATAAATTTTTGTTTGCATTCATTTTTCCCTAAAGCGAACAACTTTCTGTGTTATCACTTAAGCCACACAATATATTTCCTAGTTTATTCTTTTCTACAGATAGATCTCATGTTATTAAGCAACGTTTAAATCCTCAGCTTAAGGTAATGTCCTCAGCTCCGTATCTGGCTGGAGCTGTTATTGATGGACATGACTTCTTTGGTTTGAATAATTAAGAGGTTTGGATCTTTACAAGGAAATGAAGGTGTAGATTCAAAGTGCCCCAGAGGGGAGCCCCACACTGCTGCACTTTACTCCCAGTATAGATGCTAGAACTCAGAGGGTGCCCTTAGCCTGGGCTCTGCCCACTGGGGTGTCTCAGCTAAGGGACAAGGTTGTCATGTTCATATTATGGCATGTCAAGTCCATGGTAACGCTGCTGGTGGTGGTTTCCCCTTTCCTGGCTTCTAAGAACAGGAAGGTATGACTTCTGGAGCTTGGGAGAAACAATTGCAAAGTGCCCAGCTAGTGGGCATACCTGAATTTTGTTGCTTAACTCTAGTCCGGGTCTCTGTTCTTACCTCTCACAGTTCCCCAACTGTGTCCTCTCGTGGGGTTAGGAACAGATAACAGCCCTCTATCCCCCTTTGTGTTACAAAGGCATCAGCAAAGCTGCTGGGCAAGAAGGCCTGTAATCCCGTGTTCCATCATGGGCTCCAGCACATCACAGGTTCTGTCAGGAGAAGTTTTCCCCGCAGGACAGTTGTGCCTTTGTAGTAACAGCAGGCATCTCTGACAAAACTCCTGTCAGGTCTGTGATGAGGCTTCTCTGGAACTTCCTGCTCCTTCACCACAAGAGCGCATTGTCTTCTCTTGTTTCTGAAGATGTGTTTAGAAATATTGCAATGGTCTAGCCACAAGGGTGAGCCCCAAGGCCAATAAAAAGAGTTCCAGCCATTCCTTAGATTTTTTTATGGTTTCCCCCATCACACCCCCGCAGTTCCTTTACTTCATGGCCTCTCTGGACCCAGCACTGACACCTGCTTCTCCCCCACTGTCTTCTGAGTTTTCCAAGGAGGACTGTTAGCTAGAGAATACTGCTCAGTGTGAGTCCATTCGAAACACAACCAACTTTCATGAAACAGGGCCACTCCCACCTTCCGAACTCCTCTGCCCATTGGACAGGAGGCAGGGCAGAGGATGAGAGTGTTGGCAACAGGGTAAAGGTGAGCTGTGTGACAATGACAAACACAAGCACACAGTTTCATAAATGTGAGGGTGGACAGGCTTTGCTCAGCCCTGACACAAACCATGCTCTTTACACAGCCTTTCAGCACCAGGGGATGGGCAGGTTGTACCCACGATGCAGGGGAGGACACAGACATCACTCCCTGCCTTTCTCCTCCACGGATACAGTGCACCCACAGGCCCATAAGTACCCAGCAGGCAGCGGCATCTGTAGAGGGGTTTCCATTTTCCATCCCACTCTCTATTTCCCTCCAGGTCACAAGCTCAGCTCACTGTTGTGCTGAACATGGGTCACTTGTTTGAGACCTATTTAATGATGCCGCAGATCTCAGCCTGTCCATGATTCGGGTAACTGAAGGATGACACAGTGTCTACAGTCACGGCTTCCTGGCTCCATGCAACACAGGGGGCTCTAACCCTGTGGCCTTGAACAGTTGAAGCCTTCACAGTTGCTCTAACAAGAAATGCTCAGCATTCTTCTGGATATTTCTTGCTCCAGGTGTGTTTTAGTCTCCTGTTCTACCCTCTAAGCCTTTCCTTCCTCTTCCCCAATGTAGCCTCTTCACGGGGGATCTATTTCACAAATCCATGTCCTTTCTTTATGTACAGAACATCAAGTATCCCTGGAGGAAACCTGATAGACCAGGATATAAAAGGTAATTACAGAGCACGGTGCAATTGTATCCCAAGGACACAGGCAGCTATTGTAGCCTGAACTGTTTTTCAAAAGGCTATCTCTTCCATAATTTTTCTGGTGGCAGAGAGTGGCCACCATGTTCTCTGATCTCCTGTGCTGTACTAGGTAGGTATCTGTGGGAGGACTAGCTTCTGGGAAGACAGGCAAGGTGATCCCTTTCAGTCACCAGAATGTTTTGTACTTGAATGATGAGCTAAACCCAGTTTTCTACATTCCTTCACATAGGCACGGCTAGTGTGCTGCAAAGACTGGAGCTGGTAGGTGGTTCAGGGCTGTTGTTTGTATCTCTCCTGACAAGCTACATGAAGTTGTGTCACTCTCCTTGGCTTTCTCTGCAGACAGGAAGCAGCTGTGACGTTTCACTTCCATACTAATAAGATTCTGCAGTGACTTCAAAGCAATGATCTCTGGGATCCGTAAAGCTGTGAATATGGCTGAGATTCCTGGCCCCTGAGAACGCCTGTCTTTCCTGAGTGATTTACACTTTGCAAGGCTGTAGTTACTGACGTGACCCAAAATTAGCACAGCCTGCACCCCACTCTACAGAGGTTGATGATCCACTCCCTGGGGAGTTAGACAATGGATGTGCATGGGTCACAAGCCGGCATTCAGGTCGAGTGCCAGTAAGCACTGCTGTCCTTATATCTTGAAGGCAGATGGAGCCTTGATTACTGTTAATTTTTCTGGGTTTTTTAATGCCACAGACTCAAGCATATTGGCTATGTGACATAAACTGTTATTTTGTGTCACCTCGTTGCTGGAACTGAATTTCTCCCCTCCTCTTCTTTTTCTTGCCTGGTCCTTCCTTCTCCATCACTCCTGACTTCTCTTCATCGAGACTGGGGTCAGGGAGCGGCCCTCGAATTATGAGGAACTCCACAGTTCACAGAAATAGAATTCAGTGGAGCTTTATCAAGACTCTCTGGGACTGGTGTCCACTGATCTTTTGAAGAACTAGCTTTTTTGTGTTGCTCCTGTAGAATTTTTATTTGAGGAAACTCAGTTATTAAATGTTTTCACCAAGTATCCATCTCGGCTCCAAATTATTCACTCTTATCATGTGCTTATGAATTTTAACATTTCCACATTGCTTCATTTTATAAATATTTTTGACTTGTTGAGAGTATATGATTTGTCTTTTCCTGTTCCTTCCTCAAAAACCTTCCGAATAGCCATCCCCCTGTGTCCTTCATTTTCATGGCCTCTTTCCCCCCTTAATTGCTATTACATACATATACAGTCTTAAATGTATAATCAGCCTGCTCGGTCTGCATCATGTTGCTTGTATGTTTGTTTTCAGGGCCGACCATTTGGGTTTGGACAACCAGTTGGTGTGCTCCTCCCTGGGGAAGCCTATGGCTCCTGCTCTTAGCATTCCTTTATTTCTTGTACTTGTAATTCTTTTTGTCTTTGCTGGTGTCCGGCAGGGCAGTCACGTGGTGAGATTATCGCTGTAGCTCCTTAGCACTACCAGGAAGTACAGTCTCACAGCAAACTCCCCGACCCCCTGCTCTTCGCTCTCTCAATGTCGCCTCTGAGCCTTGGCTGCTGAAGTTCTTTGGTAGAGGGACCCACGGAGACTCGAACCCACAGCTCTGCATGTGGATGGCGTGTGTCTTTCTGTAACGGTCTCCGTCTGCTCCAAAGAGAAGCTTTCTGATGAGAGGCGAGGGTATGCTTAGCTGCGGATATAAGAAAACAATTTAGAACATTTTAAACATTTTTCTTCTCATTAATATATGCATTACAATGCAATGTGGTGTGAAACTGTGAAATTATTTCATTTCTCGGCCTTGATTTTCAGTTGATGATTCTTTACTATGTATGTGGGAAAATTTATACAATATTAGATACCTCGTATGTATTAAATGTTCATTAAAGAAAATGATGAGTTCTACATAAAATACCCACTGAATCTCTCACATCCTTTGGGCTGGCTAGACTCCTGTGGAGCCTTGGTCTTCATGACTGGGGGATACTCCACATTCAATTATGACCTTAGGATGGGACCACCCTAAGTCTGTTATAATTGTGGTTTTATTTACTACCCTGATTTTACATGCCAAAAGAGAAAAAAGTAAGAGTACGTTCACACCGATATTGGATTCTCGCGGTTCTTTTACAGAGGCATCAATGGCAGGAGATTAAAATCATAGGTTGGATGCAGAGTCACTTAGAATTCAGAGAAAAACCAGGATTTCAAACTCTCTGAAAAGGGACCTTGGCTCCATCAGTCTTCTTTTGTCTTTTTTCTTTCAGGCAGGGAAAGAGCTGCCCAGCCGTTAGCAGAACTGCAGTCTCTCCCCCACTCCACATGTACAAGGCAGAGCATGAGAAAACCAGCAGCTGACATGTCTGTAGAGAGCATTCTGTGCTGGAAACAGTTCCATGTTGCTGTGCTTACAGCCTCTTCTCTCACACCTAGGTCTCCTTGACGCAGGCTCAGGACTGACTGTCCATGTGTTCCAGGGGAGGTGACTGGAGCTCAGCTTCTGAGTGCCAAGGAAACGGCAGACAGTGGAAGAATTTGATTCAGACTCCAACCTGGTGATCATTCGTTCTGGAGATTTATTAAGAACATTTGGCCCAGCCAGGCAGTGGTGGCCCACGCCTTGAATCCCATCACTCAGGGGGCAGAGGCAGGTGGATCTCTGCATTTGGGGCCAGCCTGGTCTACAGAGTGAGTTCCAGGACAGCCAGGACTACACAAAGAAACCTTGTCTTGAAAAGCAGAGAGAGAGAGAGAGAGAGAGAGAGAGAGAGAGAGAGAGAGAGAGAGAGAGAGAGAGAGAGAAGAATGAAGTTTTGACCAGGCAGTTGAGGAACAGAATAAAGAGGGCACTGAAATAAAGTGACCCTGTGCATGTGGACCCATGGGCACACTGCCATCCAGAAGGCTCTATTTCCAGTTTTGTGCAATCTTCTTCTCCATTCAAATTCACTAAATATGCAGAGCTACTGTGCGTTTGACAGTCAAGTGCGATGCAGTTCTTACCCCAGAACAAACCAAACACGTGGACCAGGAGAAGAAATGTCTTTTATAACTAGTGGAAATGTTTAATGTACAAGAAAGTTTTTATCTTCTCAGGTAGCCCCACAACGGCATGCACAATCCAGTCTTGATTGGGCTAGGGCTGCGAGGCCAGTGAGGGATGGCTTCCGGGTGGTGTGAGCTGGAGCCGAGTTCTGATTGGACGAGGTGGAATTGGGATGACTGGACACCTTGTGGCCAGCTCAGAGTTGTGAACAAGGAGGTATTTGTAATGAAGAGTTTTCTCATCTCTCCTCACATTTTTGCTATTTGCTTCCTACCCGCGTACAATGAATGAAGCCAACATAGTCCACACTAACATAAAAATCATCTTGTTCTCTGAAGTGAGTGTCGGGATCTCAGCCAACAGCATCCTTTTCCTCTTCCACCTCTGCATGCTTATCGGTGGGAACAGGCCGAAGCCCACTGATCTCCCCATTGGCTTCCTGTCCCTGACCCACCTGATGATGCTCATAACTATGGGACTCATAGCCGAAGACATGTTTACATATCAGGGGAAATGGGATTCCACCACGTGCCAAGCACTTATATATTTGCACAGGTTTTTCAGGGCCCTCTCCCTCTGTGCTACCTGCCTATTGAATGTCCTCTGGGCCATCACCCTCAGCCCTAGAAGCTCCTGTTTAGCAAAGTGTAAACATACATTTCCCCATCACACCTCATGCACTCTTCTTTTCCTATGCATTTTCTACATGTCTTTTAGCAGTCACTTCCTAGTGTCCGTCATTGCCACCCCCAATTTGACCTCAGAGAGCTTCATGTACGTTACTCAGTCTTGCTCACTTCTACCCCTGAGTTACTCCAGGCAAAGCACATTTTCCGCTCTGGTGGCCTCCAGGGAAGCCTTTCTCATCAGTCTCATGGCCCTGTCCAGCGGATACATGGTGGCTCTCTTGTGCAGACACAGGAAGCAGGCCCGCCATCTTCACAGCACTAGCCTTTCTCCGAAAGCATCCCCGGAGCAAAGGGCCACCCGGACCATCCTGATGCTCATGAGCTTCTTTGTGGTTTTTTACATCTTGGACGCTGTTATCTTCCACTCGAGAGTGAAGTTCAAGGATGGCTCAGGGTTATACTGTATCCAGATCCTTGTGTCCCATAGTTACGCCACTGTCAGCCCTCTTGTGTTTATTTGCACTGAAAAGCATATAGTTAAAATTTTGAGGTCCGTGTGTGGTAGGACAGTAAACATTTGATTATTCAGCAGTGGGTATGGTCCCTTTATATAATCCAATATGTTGTCATCAGAATTGTGGCTCGTGACAGAGTGGGAGCATCCTGTGGCCTAAACTGTCATTTGAAAGCATCCCTTCCCTGTTTAACCTGTTTACTTTGTGTGTGAATGGCAGCTATATAAAAGAAAATAAAACTGCATTCTCACTCAGATATCACATGAGGTTTCTATTCCTCAGTGGGCTTCCAAAGGAGATCTGTGAAACGACTCTTATTTGACCCGGGTTAGCACATTACTTTTCATTTTTCAACAAAGATTTAATTTTAAGTTTTAGCAGTGTGTGTGCATGTATGCCTCCCCTTCTGTGTGTACTTGAATGCAGGTGCTGATGGAGGCCAAAGGCGTCAAGTACCCTGGAGCTAGACTTATAGGCAGTTATGGGCCACCCAGTGTGGGTGTTTGGTAACTGAGCTTGAGTCTTCTAGGAAGCAGTTTACTCAAGTGCTGAGCTATCTCTCTGGCATAGTCCATTACTTTAAATATGTGGTAACTGTGGCTTTTTCAATAATTCAATGCCTCAGTTGTTTATATTTGGAAAAATGCATAAGGCAGCATCATTTGGAGAAGAAACTATCACATGATCCAGGAAACACACACACACACACACACACACACACACACACACACACAGTTATATGTAGAGAATCATACTGTGACCTGTATAATGATGCTCATTTAGCCAGATTTAAAATAGTCAAAGGTTGGAACAGCCACTGTCTAGAGGTGTCAGGATGTGGGATCAGATCACAGCCTCCCCATGCTAAGGGACATTAGTCAAACTTAGTCTATGAGGAACTTCTCAAGCACCTACCCGTGCCGGTGAGAGACACGAGTCCACAGCACAAGCATGGTGAATTACTTACAAAAGACAGAGCTTAGAGGAGTTAATAGAGACCATAAACAAAGTGCTTTATATGGGATCAGAATATCCAAACTTAAATAGTACCTTAGTCATAGATAGTTATTTCGCTGTAGTATGTCATGAGACCTGAGGGCTCGTAGCGTGCCTGTGTATTTGAGATTAAGCCATACCTCCCCAGAGCACACTTCATGCAGGGAACACACATTCAGCCACATACTTCACACAGCTGAACACACTCAGGGGCACACTTCACATAGCTGAACACACTCAGAGAGAAATGCTTTGCACAGCTGAACACACTCCAAGGCACACTTCACACAGCTTGAACACATTCAGCCACACACTTCACATGGCTTAACGCACTCAGGGGCACATTTCACACAGCTGAACACACTTGGGGGTACACTTCACAGAGATGAACAAGCTCAGCTACACATTTCACACAACTGAACACACTCAGAGGCACACTTCACATAGCTGAACACACTCAGAGGCACACTTCACACAGATGAACACACTCAGAGGCACACTTCACACAGATGAACACACTCAGAGGCACACTTTACACAGATGAACACACTCAGAGGCACACTTCACACAGATGAACACACTCAGAGGCACACTTCACACAGATGAACACACTCAGCCACACACTTCACACAGCTGAACACACTCAACCACACACTCCACACAGGTGAACATCCTCAAGGGCACACTTCACACAGCTGAACACACTCAGAAGCACACCTCACACCACTGAACACACTCAGGGGCACACTTCACACAGCTGAACACACTTAGAGGCACACTTTACACTACTTCCAGCTGAAAACATTCTGCCACATGCTTTACATAGCTGAACACACTTGGGCACACTTCACACAGTAAAATGGTCACTCAAGGTGAGGAAATGTCACAACACAAACCCCAGTCACACAAGGGTAACTGAAGGATGACACAGTGTCTACAGTCACGGCTTCCTGGCTCCATGCAGCACAGGGCGCTCTAACCCTGTGGCCTTGAACAGTTGAAGCCTTCACAGTTGCTCTAACAAGGAATGTTCAGGATTCTTCTGGATATTTCTTGCTCTGGGTGTGTTTTGGTCTCCTGTTCTACCCTCTAAGCCTTTCCTTCCTCTTCCCCAAGGTGACCTTGTCACAGGGAACCTATTTCACAAATCCATGTCCTTTCTCTGTGACTATGTATAGAACACCAACCCTTTCTTCGTGCATGATACAATAGGCCAACCCGGGGCCCCCACAGCATCTTCACTACGACGTTCTACATTTGAGGAGCGTCTCCTAAATCATCTTGCTGATGTCAGAGTTGGTCTGTCTGTCCTGTCTCCTGACCACAAAAGACATGCTGAACTAGGCAGATGTGAGCCGATGTGCCTGAGCTGGAAGGCAGGATAGGCTAGCAGATGCCTTAGAGTTTGTTTCCAAGAAGGGTTCACAACCTTGAGACTGCTCTCTATGAAAGCGACACATTGGGCCAGAATTGCCACAGGCTTTCCTTTGCTAGACTAACTTTTGATGTAGAAGCTGAGCAGATGCAATTGGGTATGCTGCAAAGTCTGGGCATAGCGGACAAGTAAAGGGAGTTTTGTGTTTCCTGGTAAGCTGGTGCTCTTGAGTACATGAAATCAGGTCCCTGTCTTTGGTCTGTGTTCTGAAGAAAGGCAGATAATTTTCTCTTTTGCTACTGTGGAGTTCTACCTCCAGAAAATAAGGTTTTTCGTGATTTCAAAGTGGCAAATCCCTGAAGCCATGATGTCAGGAGTATCCCTGAGAACTCATAGCTGCTGGGCCTACCTGACTTTCCTAAGAGCTTTAGGTTTGCAGAGCTGCAGTTTCTGAAGTGACAGGGAACACCCACTTTACAAGTGTTGAGATACAGAGCAAGGGAGTTTGACAGTGAGAGATCTGTATAAGGACCAAGACTTTTCTCCTCTCCTCTCTTCTCTTCTCTTCTCTTCTCTTCTCTTCTCTTCTCTTCTCTTCTCTTCTCTTCTCTTCCCTCCTCTCCTCTCCACTCCCATCCCTTCCCCTCCTGTCCCTTCCCCCTCCTCTCCTCCTCTCCCTCCTCTTCTCTCCCCCCTCCCCTTCTTTCTGTTCCCCTCCCCTCCCTTCCCTTCCTCCTTCTCTTCTCTTCTCTCTCTTTCTTTTCTTACTTTCCTCTTCTTTCATTTGATGAGCTAAAAAGGATTGAGTAAAGCATGGCTATTCCATAGGAATAGCATGCTATATACCAAAGCTGAGATCTATGTTTCAGATTAGTTTGTGTATAGATTTTTATTTTATTTACTTGTGTGTGTGTGTGTATGTTCAGTTATATGGGAAGCTGTCCACAGAGTCCAAAAGAGGGTGTCAGGTCCCCTGCAGCTGCTGCCAGAGGCAGTTGCAAATTGTTTGATGTGGCTGCTGGGGACTGATAGTATGCTCTCTGCAGGGGCAGCATGTGCTCTTAATTGCTGAGCCTTCTCCCCAGCTCCCGGGCTAGTTTTTTTTTTGTTTGTTTGTTTTGTTTTTAGAATTTATTTATTCTCTTATACTGCACCCCTACCACAGTTTCCTCTTCCTCTGCTTCTTCCAGGCACTTCCGTTTCTTAACAAATTCTGTTTGGAGTGAACACACATTCACTTCTATTTCCCAACAAATTGAGTTAAGCATATAGCACAGACAATTTATGTTAGCTTTGCTTGTTTAACATATTTTGTTATGTTTTTTAAAACATATACATTTATATTATTACACATGAGTAACATAAACTACATACAGCAGGAAGAACAATCAGGAGACCATCAGGAATAATATAAATGTTACACTCATAGTGATTTGGCCATTTGTATTTGGCAAACTTGAAGTAAACATCTTTCCTATCTTGTTGACTCTAAATTTCCAAATGGAGATTAATACCTATCATATCTCATCTCTATTAACTTAAAACATCTATCTCGATCTAAAATCATCTTAACCACTAACCTACTAAGCTTAATTGAAAGACTAAACTATCTGGTCTTCAAACCCATCAGAGACTTGAGAAGGGATAAAACTTAAATACCTGAGTGCACCCGGAGTGTGAGTTTGGGGTAGTCTTTTTTAATGTGGGTACTGGAGACCCAAACTCAGACCATGCGCTTCCTCAACAGGTGCTCTTATCCACAGAGCCAGCCCCAGCCCCTTTAAGCTAGTCTTTTAAAGTACTTCAGCAAATACTCTATCTCATGTGAAGTACATGTATTGAACATACAGAAACACACACACACAACACACACAGTTGACATCTATTCTGTAAGTCTACAGAAGTGACAAAATGTCCCATGGACTGGTGACAGCGTGATCTACAGAACTTGCAGACTCATAAACTCTTATTGCCCCTTCATTCATTTTCCTAGGAGCGTCACAAGAGTCTCCAAAGACATTGCATGTGTAGAGAAAATTATCTCACCTTCTCTTTGCTTTGGAAAAATTCCACTTTTCCCCCTTCCCCTCACTCTAGTAAGACTGGCACTTTAGAAATACATGTGTATGTTATAGAAAAACTTCACTTTCAGTGAGAATAATTCAGTAAAATTTATTTACTCAAAGCGCTATTGCTGTGTAGAGTGTTCAATCTATTTATCTGACAAAATGTTAACTCTTCTAATGATACAATAGAATTTTTACTTTAGGAAATTACTTTTTGAAAATATGGACACCAGTCATTCACCATAGTTCTTAAATGGAAATTCATGTTTATGAATTTTAAGGCTTTTTCTTCCCCTTAATTTTACAGTTACATGGTCTAAAAACTGTAAAATTGTTTCCCCTTACATCCTTGATTTTTAAATAATTCCTTTAATAACATTTCACTGGAAAATATGACAATTATCAAGTCCTTCTGCGTGTCAGAGAGCAGCTGTGTAGGCCTGGCTTTCTCCCTTTACATGGGTTGTGGGGACTGACTCAAGGTCAAGCCTTCACACCCAGTGACCCTTTTCCCAGCCCGTATCGGTGTATCTCGTCTAGATCCAAAGTTGTGATCCTCCTGTCTCTGCCTTGTTGGTATGTCACCGGCTCTGGATGTAGGACGCTACTGTGAAAGTTAACGCATGTGTCCCAAGAGACATTCTGCCAGCAGGCCATTTGACAAACTTCCTGAAATAAGTTAGACCCAGGATCTTTGAGTCTGGAGAAATAATGAGGTCAGAATCCTATGGCGTCTGCTGCTCATGCTGGCGTGGGTGCTTTTCCTTCCACTGGATGCATATGATGGGATGGCCCTGAAGCCATCTGTAGTTCTCTTTGAATGCACACAACCCACCCAGTAACTTAAAAGAGAGCAAATTGGAACAGCGCTACACACCAAAAACATCACTCAGTTCCATAAGCAGTGATGTCACTGTCCGTGCCTCGACCCCGTAACTTAGCCTTTAGGGTTACTTAGCAGTAACCTAAGCACTGTGAGAGGCAAGCAGAGCATCTGGAGAAAGTTGTGACATGTCCTTTCTACATTGGAGTCTGTCAAAAGTGCTGCTGAGAGGCTGCACGCTAACACAATGCTGCGGATGGCTGAACAGGAGAGAGTGTTTGAAGCCGTGTAATGCCTGAGAATATGGGGAGAAGAGAATAAACTGATGACAGAAATGTATAAAAACGTGAACAGGTCCAAGTGTGGTGGCACATGCCTTGAATGCCAGCCCTTGGTGTGAGGGGCAGAGGCAGGCAGAACTCTGTGATTTCAATGCCAGCCTCATAGCGTAGATAGGGAGTGACAGGCTAGCTAGGGCTACTCTTGGGGTAGAGATTGTCTGAAAGCAGAGCATTTAATGCCCAATTCTTTCTAGAATTATGTTTCCATCCATCCAAATTGTTGACACAAGACATGAGTTGCTTCTTTATTCTGTTCAAATTCTAGGCTTGGGAATGTTAATCACTCCATATGACGTCATTGTAAGTGTTCTATTTTTTGGAACTGACTCGTTCCATGTAGCCAAGGCTAGTCTTGAACTTACAACCCTCCTGCCTCCAACTCTGGAGTCATCACATTGTTCAGACATCAAGAGTGTACCACACTTGCTCGACTAAGGGCTTTAAAAACAGGTCACTGTGTCCCATTTTGTACCAGGGACACACTGCTTTTCACAGCTGTGCCTTAGCTCTGTAGGAACTGACACAAAATTGCATTTCAATTGCAATGTTTCCAAGCCTGTTCCTGCCTCTGTTGATGAGAATGATGCTGATCATTCAGGCTCCAAATAGAACAGAGCCCACCTTGGCCTCCACCTCAGCTATGCTCCATTGGCCTGGGGTCACCTTGGCTCCAAACACTGCCTCACACTCTCTGCATTCCATTCAATTTCTTTTTAAAATTCACTTTCAAAGTTCACTCACACCTAACATCCTGCCCCTAGGAGTTTGGAAATACTGGAAAAACACAACCGACAGGAGCTCCATGGGGGAAGACGGGCCCAGGGAGAGGCAGCCCATCACACACTGCAGAGTGAGGACCCTCAGGTGGCCAGGGAGCTCTTGGAAGGATCAGGAGTCCCCAATCCCAGAAGAGAGGCATCCCTGGCATGACATCGGTCAGAATTAAGTCTAAGGAGTAAAGTGAGAAAAGCTGGGGTTGTCTTTCTGGTGCAAACTTTCTGATCTCCCTCAGGTGTGGCAGGGGAGCTCAGACAAAGTTTGTGCCCAGCCCTCCCCAGATGCCTGTTATCCAGGACACAGGGAGTGAGATCAGCAGGCAGGGATGATGCTCCACTGGGATGCCAGGTCTCCGTGCTCCCCAGCGGGAACTTGTCACCTTCAACAGACACTAAAGTTACAAGCTTCAGAGATGCATTAAAGTCTCCCTTCATTAAGCTGTGCAGGATCTCCTCAGCTCCAGGGCCCTCCCCTGTCATGTCCATCTGGGTAAGTGATCTGCATCCAAGTACAGCATCAGAAGGAGGTCCAGTCCCAGGCAGGCTGTGGGAGGAGGAGCCCTGGGATGCAGGGAAGTTTTCAGCATCTGCAGGAGAGATGCTGAGCTCTGACAGACCCTCAGCACAGGGGACTGTGTTCTGTATGTGCTATGAACATGTTTTCTTAACATACTCATTTGCTTAAAGACTTTGAAAATTAATATAGAATTCACTTTATTCCTATGGACTAAATAATTCCCATGAACAGTTGGATAAGTGGTCTAGTAGCATGCATTTGACTGATTTATTTATTCCTAAGACAAATTATCAGTGAACGGAAAGGTCTGGAGATCTCACTTTAATTAAATGTCCTCAGTTGTGTATTTATAGCTTTGGTATGCATGGTAGAACAATTTTGATGTAAGTTCTTCTGCAGTTTAAGGTATTAAAACTTCAAAAGTCTCTGTGAGGGACAGAGGCTGGAGATTGGAGGCCTTGTCCCACAGAGGGTGACCTCACAGGATTGCAAGGTACCTTCTAGTGTTTGCTCATGGTCACTATTCTCAATTCAATATCAGAAATCACAAATGAGTGGTGTCATCCATTAGCCTCTGCCAGCCTGGTAGCAAGTGTCACTGAGCAGCCATGATAATGAGGTTGCTAGGACACTAACTATTAAACCACAGTGAACAGCGGCAGGTTCCATTCCCTGACTCATTGACACCAGCAATAGGGCATCCTGGGAAGAGGCGCTTGTGTGTTTTTTTCTTTTCTCTAAGTTCTCCCCATGTGTTGTGTGTCATTCTTTAAAATGGAAAAAAAAAAAACCACCCGGAATATCATTTTTTCTTTGAGGAAACGTATGGACAGTGAACCCTACCCTGTCCTGCTGTCTTTATCTGTTTTTCTGGTTTTTCCTAACCCTCATCTCTTCATGAACCTATGTGAAGAGATGGCCAGGAAGGAACTGGCCAACCTATCTTGTCACTGAGGCAGTGAGTGCACTGGGAGGGAGGTCACAGCCACTTAGCTGGAAAGCCAAGCCTCTCGCGAGGTGTCTCTGAGTGATGAGGGAATCAGGGTGTGCTGCAGCCCGGTCTGGGGTCCAGTGCTGTGACTGGAGTCTGCCATGCAGCTCCTCCAGGCCATCTGCTCTTGATGATTTTGGAGGTTGGTGTGGAAACACTGGGGGGCGCTCTCACCGACAGTGTGAGCTCAGAGACCCAGCTACAAAGGTGGCAAGATTCAGAATGCCATTCTCATGCAGTCTTTCTGAGGCAGCTGCCGTTCCTTAGCCCCAAGGCTCTTCATGATCTGCGCATCGCATTCCCACAGTTCATTTATTTCTGGCATCTCTGCAAACTGCGCTGGCATCTGCTTGGTGATGGCCTTGCCTTCCCTGGTGTACCAGCCATCTCTCCCCAGAGTCTTTGTAGTTTTAATGTTGGGATTGTGCCAAAGGTAGACATCCTGTCTGAGTCACCTCACCCTCAAGCAGTTTTCTTTAAGAGGGTCAGTGTCACCTACCAAACCCCTCTATTTGATGATGTTATGGATTATGGTTTGTCTATGATTTGGGTAACTGTAAGATGACACAAATGCTAAAGTCACGGCTTCTTAGACTCAGGCAGCAGAGGGAGTTTAATTCCTCTGCACTGAGCAGCGTTAGCCTTCACAATCGGCTTTAACTGAGGAAAGCACAGGTTCTTCTTTATTGTTTCTTGTTCTGTGCAAGTTTCCTTTTCCTAATCTGCCCAAATGCCTTCCCTTCCTTGTCTCCAGTATAGCCTTTCTAATGGGACCCGCTTCACCAATCGCCTTTCCCTGGTGCTACGTGCAGAATCTCATGTCTCCTGAAAGCAGCCTGTTCTGTTACATTGTGTAAAGTGCAATAACAGTGCATGTGACCACAGGCTACCCCAGTCCCGTCACAGCTTACTTATCTGTTAGATGAGTGACCCTGAAGTCATTCTGAAGATCTGAGAGTGTAGTGTGGGTCCTATCTCCTGATGTCCTAACCCATGCTCAGCTGGGCAGATGGGAGCTGATGAGGAGCAGCTGGGAGGAGGCAGGCTTCTTCTTTGTGGCTTGCCCCTGAGTAGGGCTCACACTCACCAGAACGTTTTCTGTAGAAATTATACATCTGCCTTGCTGATTCTTATTACATAAGATTTAGATAAATTTGTAAAGTGCATGTAATTTGTAGATAGTAGGTTGACTAGAGACATGTCTGGGTCTCTTCTGGCAAGCTGGTGTTCATGCAGACAAGCAGTTATGTTGCTGTAAGTTTTCTCTTTTGCTATCGTGGAATTACACTTCCAGAAAGAGAGTGGTTTCAAAGCAGAAATCCCTGAAGCCGCTGTGATGTCGAGAACATCACTGAGGATTCATGGCCTCTGCACCTGCCTGACTTTCCTATGTGCTTTAGGTTTGCACGGCTGTGGTTTCTGAAGTGATGCTGAAAACAGCACAGCCTGTGCCCAGCTCTACAGAGCTGACAGCTCACTGCCTGGGCAGTCTGACAATATGGTGTGTTCATAAAGATTAAGTTCCTTTTCTTTTCTTTCTGTTCTTTCTCATCTGGTTAGCTCAGTGGAATTAAAGAAAACCACATTTCCAGAAATGGCATGAGCGAAGGCATTTTGGAGCTCCTTTGCTTCTTACTTAGCCAGTGCTCATAGACATGCAGTGCAAGCTACTAGTTTAGACTTGGCAGCTGCATTTTCCTTCCATGAAATAAGCGCATAAACCATGCACCAGACACTCAGTGCACAAACATCACAAAACGACATTCAAAGCGTGTGCTTCTGGTGACATTTCTAAATGTAGTTTGTAAGAAAAACTTTTCAAAGTAAAGCTTGGAAACCATGGAGCCCTATCAGTCTCTCCCTTGTTTTCCTGGGTTATCACAGCACAACGCAAATGTCTGAGTGGTTCAACATTGAGACAACGACCGTTTTACCTGATCATTGGAAAATGGAACTGCCCCCAAGCTACTGTGTTCTGACTCTTGTGACTGGGATTTAGAAAACAAACCTACAAGCTTTATAAAGAACTTCACAATACAAGGATAATAATTAAGCACCATTTATTTAATCAATACTCTACCACTGTCTGGAATACAAGGTTTATAATCTTATAGACAACCATTTCTAATGATACTATAGACTTTCTATATCAGGAAATCTGCTTTGTTAAATGTTTTCACCAACTCCCTGCCTCAGGTCTAAAGGTGCCTCATACTTGTGAATTTTATCCCCTTTGTCTCTCCTTAATATTTTCCATTACAATATCACATGCTCTAAATAAATAGAAAACAATTTCACCCACACCCTTGACTTTCAGTGATTTTTTTTTTAAACTAGGAATTTGTTTATAAAATTACATGCCCTATATGTGTAGTGTCTGTGCTGGATAGTTTTATGTCATCTTGAAACAAGCTAGAATTATTTTAAAAGAGGGAACCTTAAGTGAGAATATGCTCCTACCAGCCTGAGCTGTAGGCAAGTCCCTGGTTCATTTCCCTGATTGATGACTGATTTGATATAGACAGGCCCAGCTCACTGTGGACAGTGCCAGCCATGGGCTGGTGGTCCTCGGTGCCATAAGAAAGTAGACTGAGCAAGCTATAAGGCGCAAGTTGGTAAACAGCACCTGACCCGTCATGGCCTCTCTATCAGTTCCTGCCTCCAGGTTCCTGTCCTGAGTTCTTTCCTCAACTTTCCTCAATGATGAATTACAGGTTGTATGGTGAAATAATCTCTCCTATCCTCAGCTTGCTTTTGGACATGGTATTTTATCACAGCAACAGAAACTCTAACCAAGACAGAAATTGGTACTAAGTTGTGGGGTATTATGAAACACCTGATCATGAGTTTTTGGAGGATTGTCAAAGGATTTTGAAACCTTGGGCTGTGAAATACATAGAATGCTGATATCTTAGTGGATTATTCTGTGTGATCTTAGAATACAACGCTGAGAACGGATCAGATGATGGAGGCTTGTCTTAGGAAGTTCCAGAGGGAAGTCTGATTCTTAAAGATTCTATGAGGGTCATTCATATTTTGAGTTAAGAACCACTAAAATGAAACCTTTGCCTTGCTGGAACAATTAATTCTTCTGAAGCCCTTTCTCTGGTTCATCACACAGACAGTGGTTCAGATGTTGCTGATCCTGCGAATCTCATGCAGGCAGCCAAAGCTGTCAAATTAAGAGTCTCTTAGGTGATACTGATTCTGAAAGCATGACGGGGTCATGGAGTGAAGCTGTAGCCCTGGCACCATAGAGCTGCATTAGAGTCCCTGAAGAGAGCCAAGGAGAGGCCACTGGTAAAGGTTTACATTTATATTTACAGGGCGGATCCAACCAACTTGGCGGTGTCAGTATCACGGGACAACTACCAAAGACAGCACCTGCTGCTAAGGGGTGAGGGCAACCTGAGCCTGAGAGACAAGCTTGTGTGTGCTGTGCAAGGCTTTACCAGCACTGTGGAAGAGCCCAGAAGATCATTAGTGAGTCCCAGAAGCCTGGCATTGAAATTCACACTGTTGAACTTCATTGAATTTGATTGTGACTGTGCCCTGGTTCTTTCCTTTTGGGCTAATTTTTTTTTTTTTTACTTTTACAGGCTCCCACAGTTAAGATACTTTGAACTTTTAAAAGGATTTTGGAGTTTTACAGAGACTTTGGCACCGGGTATTTTAGAGAGTCTTTAAAAATGTTAGAGAAACTATATTTTACAGACTTGAATATTTTGGAGAGGAATTGAATGTTGAAAGAACTTTGAGATTTAAGGGACATTAAACTTTTAAAGAACCTGGACTTTTTATATCGTGATGCTGATATTAGTATAATGTCTTGGGAATATGAGAGAGAGAGAGAGAGAGAGAGAGAGAGAGAGAGAGAGAGAGAGAGAGAGAGAAGATTATAGTGTAATGGTGATGTGTTAGGGTCAAGTTGACAATGGGTCAATTGTGCTGGCTGTTTTGCTTTTTGTTTTTGTTTGTCAAATGGACACAAGTTAGAGTCATTTAGGAAGACAGCAGGGAACCTCAGGTGAGAAAATGCCCCCACTAGATTGGCCTATGGGCAAGACTATGGTAAATTCTCTTGATGGGTGCGAGATGGATGTGAGAGGTTCCAGATCACTGTGGGTGCAGGCCCTGGGCTGGTGGTCCTGGATACTTAAGAACCCAGACTGGACTGAGCAATCCACGAGGCACAGCTGGTAAGCACCACTATGCCGTGACCTGTGCCTCAGTTCCTACCTTAAGTTCCTCCCCCAATGCCCCTGGACAATGGATTATCAGCAGGAACATGAAATAAAGGCGTTCCTACCCAACTTTGTTTTGCCCATGGTGTTTTAGTTAGTGTTTAATCAAAGAAACTGGAACAATTCAACAACATGGGCATTACACTTATTAATAAAAACTTGGAGTTGACATAAATAACAGGAATCTGGAGAGGTATCACAGCTCAATTATGGGGGGAGGGACCTTAGACTCCTACAGAGCCTGTCTTTCAAGACCGAGTTGGACCACTTTGCTTTAATTCTGTAATATGGGATAACCCAAGTCTGTCATAGCAGTAGTTCTATTTATCCCCTGACTTCTCATGCTGAAGAAGACGGTCGCAGAATGTGTCAGTTCCTGCTGACATTTGCCCACCTTGCCCTGCTCCTGGAAGTGGCTCCAGAGTGAGATTAGAAACCTGGAAGATGCAGTTAGAGAGCAGCGCTCAAAGACAAAATTGTCCACCAGGGCTCTCTGAAAAGGAGTCCACTCCAGTGTTCTGCTGTTCTGTGATTTATTTATCTTTTATCTTCTCTGTTTCAGGTAGGGACAGAGCTGACCAGTCACTATGAGCTGCCTTACCTCTCCCAGAGCACAAACCTACGGCACTCACTGTGTTTGAAAATCCACCGCCAAAACATCTATGGAGACAATCATGTGTCCAAACACTCCATGATGGTGTGCAAACATCACGTTGTTGCACACCTAGTGTCTCCCTGACACAGCACACTTCTGTCCATATGTTCAGGAGAAGACGACTGGAGCTCAGCCTTAGAGTGTTCAAGGTCACACGGGGAGGAAACAGTGATTGTGAACGGAATGAGAAACAGCTGGTTCATAGGCCATCCTCCCCAACATTTGCTACAGAAATATTTTAAGAAATTTGGTTTTACAATAAACAAACAGAGTAAAGATAGCCCTGACTAGAATCAGTGTGTACCCAATCCATGGACCTCTCTTATTGTGAAGGGCTGATTTCTTATTTTACACAATCCTGACTCAGACTCACCAAAAATAGTAAAACCCTGTCTATAATGTACCTGGCAATCAAAGTGTTGTGGATGAAAACCAAGTAAGATGCTTCACCTGAGCCAGTAAAACCAAAACCTTCAAAATAAGAAAAGGCAGTTTCTGCTGTGCCCAGTTTGTAATGCTGAAGGAGCTCACACACTGCTGCAACCGCCATGGGACACAGGATCCAGCCGTGGCTCAGAAACTTAGGACGAGTGAGAGTGTGAGCATGCTCTGTGGGGTGCAAGATATGACTGAGGTCTCCAGTGGAATAAGGGAATGGGGGCATCTGCGTGTTTTCCTGAGGGCACAAGAGTGGTCTGGAAGCGATGTGTGCAGTTTTGCTCATGGTGAGTCATTGTTTTTCTCTTGTACCTAGCCACTGTTTCCACAGAAGATGACTAAGAGCAGCCGACTCCACATGAATTCCAACATAAGGAACACCTTTTTCTCCGAAATTGGCATTGGGATCTCAGCCAACAGCTTCCTTCTTCTCTTCTACATACTCAAGTTCATGCACGGGCACAGGCCCAGACCCACTGACCTGCCCATTGGTCTCTCGGCCCTAATCCACCTGCTGATGCTGCTCACCATGGCATTCATAGCCACGGACATTTTCATTTCTTGGAGGGGATGGGATGACATCGTATGTAAATTCCTTGTCTTCCTGTACAGATTTTTGAGGGGCCTCTCCCTTTGTACCACCTGCCTGTTGAGTGTCCTCCAGGCCATCATCCTCAGCCCCAGAAGTTCCTGTTTAGCAAAGCTCAAGCATAAATCTCCTCATCACATTTCATGTGCCCTTCTCTTTCTGAGTGTCTTCTATATGTTCGTCAGCAGTCACCTCTTAGTGTCGATTGTCACCGCACCTAACCTGACTTCGAATCACTTCATGTATGTCACTCAGTCCTGCTCTCTCCTACCCATGAGTTACCTCATGAAAAGCACGTTTTCTACGCTGTTGGCCATCAGGGAAGCCTTTCTTATTAGTCTCATGGTCACCTCGACTTCGTACATGGTGGCTGTGTTGTGCAGGCACAGGAAGCATCTTCACAGCACCAACCTTTCTCCAAAAGCATCCCCAGAGCAAAGGGCCAGCAGGACCATCCTGATGCTCATGAGCTTCTTTGTGCTGATGTCCATCTTGGACAGCATTATCTCCTGCTCAAGAACCATGTTCCTGAATGATCCAACATCTTACTATGTCCAACTCTTTGTGGCCCACAGCTATGCCACAGTCAGCCCTTTTGTGTTCATGAGCACTGAGAAACATATAGTTAACTTTTTGAGTTCTATGTGTGAGAAGGTGATAAATATTTGATTATCCATGCTGGGCAAGCTCCTTTAAGAGGAGCCCGTGTAGTGGCATCAGAACTGTCAGTCATGGAATGGTGTCAATGCGCTTTGGCATACGTGAAAATATGAAGTTGTGGGGCTTTTTCTGTTAAAATTATTTACTGTAACCCATGTGGTGGCAAACATGTAACAGAAAATTCAACCACATACCCTTGGAGATAGGAAAAGAGCGTTTATTCGTTTTGTTTTATTTCGCGATGAGTCTTTGAGGGAGTCCTATGCATGGCTCATACACATCATGGCCTTGGACAGCTCATGCCGCTTCTAGTATTTGACCACTTCTAACACTTTTCAATATTTCAATCTCCTCTATTATATCTATCCTGACAAATCAAATAAGCCATAAATAGTCATATGATCCAGAAGGAAAAGGAATTATCCACATAACTTCCAATACAGAACCCTGTGTAAGAAGCCCCACAGTGGCTGGTACAGCAATGCTAACAATGACAGGATTTGAAATTCCCAGAGATTGAAACAACTGTCTAGAGTCATCAGAACACATGACCAAAACACAGGCTCTGCGTGGTATCGGATATGGCTCAATCTTAAAGGACAAGGCAGTTCTAGCACAGGGTACTGCAGTCTGGAGCCCAGAAAAGCAGGAAATATCCACACCACACTGGCTTGAACCCTTGAGGTACAAGACTCTACCCCGCATCTCTTCTGAAACCCAATTCCTCCCTCTCCTCCTGTCTGTGCTATAAATAACTTGTGGTAAATTCTGTGGCTAGGGAAAACATTTATACTTATGAGGCAGTTTAGCAAACATTATTGAGAAAGTTTAATGAGCCAACCAAACATATGTTACTCTAGATTGCTGTGCAGGTGGGCACACCAAGCTTTGTTTAAGTTAACTTAGGGCTTCTGATTTCGGAGTGATGTCCTCTGGGCCTATTGTTTCCATATAATAAATTGCTTCCCAGCTTCAGCTCGGAAGTCCCATCCCTTGGTTGTTTTCTGCAACAGTGGAACAAAGACAAGCTATGAAATTGCTATGCAAAGTAAGACAACTCAGTGAGAGAAAAATAAGTATTATGTGCATTGATTGACAGAGAATGGCACACACAGCAGTTAGACTCAGAGAGACAAAATGCAATGTCATTTTAGAGGGAGATCTTTCTTTCTTTCTTTCTTTCTTTCTTTCTTTCTTTCTTTCTTCCTTCCTTCCTTCCTTCCTTCCTTTTTTTGGGGGGCAGCTTGTTGGGCAGGATTTTACTTCAGGGAAAGGCGAATGGTGAGGCAGTAATGGGACAGAACAACGTGTGTGTCTTCACTAGCATTCAATTGTGTGTCGGGAATGTTCAAGTGGCATCTGTATGTGTTTTGTGGGCTTCCTCATAATAAAGACATACTATCTTCATGAAGTAATCACAGTGTTACCTCTAGTCTCCACGAGATTCAGTGAATAAAGGATTCTCCGCACAACAGAGACCTGAGTTTAAATATCTAGCATCCATGTAACTATCCAGACCAGCGTAATAGGTTGAACTCTGACCTCTACATGCATACCATGATGCATAGCTGTCTATATTCACACACACACACACACACACACACACACACACACACACACACACAGAGAGAGAGAGAGAGAGAGAGAGAGAGAGAGAGAGAGAGAGAGAGAGACACCACAAATTAAAACATTCTACCTAATGTTAAAAAGTGACAAGAGTGTACATTTTCAATAATAAAACCTTGTGGCAAATGTGTCCCAAAATCAGGTTTGGAGGCGGTTCCCTGCTGGACTGAATCTTGTTCTCTCTCAGCCTCTCCTGGAAAGCGTAGCTCCTGCTGGAGATTCTGCCAGCACATGTGCTGCTCAGCCCTGGCACTCAGGCACACAGGCAGCTCAGCTGGATGAAGTTTCCTGTGAGCGCAAAACTCCAAATGTGAATAGCAGATCAGACATGCAAAGCTTTGGTATCAGCCAATGCTGTAAAGACATGAGCTTTTACATTAGTAATGATATATCAAACCCTGTCACATGTGTACGTAGAGGGAATATCTTGAGTACTGTATGGATGCGTTGCCTGTCAATTAAAAAAAAAAAAAAACTATGGTCGGGCTGGAGAGATGGCTCAGAGGTTAAAAGCACTGAGTGCTCCTCCAGAGGTGCTAAGTTGTATTCCCAGAAACCACATGGTGGCTCACAACTATCTATAATGTGATCTAATGCCCTCTTCTGGCATGCAGGCATACATGCAGGTAGAGCACTGTATACATAATAAATAAATAAATCTTAAGAAAAATATCTATGGCCTATCCCATGGCCTATGGGAAGGGATAAAATAGAAGGTGGGAGATTCTCCCAGGAAGATGTGAAGACAGGTGCATGGTCCCTGAGCAGAGGTAACCAGCCATGAGGCAGAATGGAGATTAGTATAAATGGGTTATTTTAAGTTATGAGCTAGTCAGAGAAGAGCCTTCCTATGTGGCCTAGGTATTTGTAAATATATTTTGAGTCTTGTGAGCTTCTGGGAGCTTTGACTGGGAAGAAGAGCATGCACCCTACTACAGATAGTATCCACTGTCGGGCAGGAATCCAAGCTTAAAACACAAGATTCAGGCATTAAGCCAAGAGTGTGAACACAGGACCTGGACCAGAAAGCCAGGCAAGGCCCCTTTAAGAACTGCCATGGTGGTGGGCTGAGCACTTGACCAGAGGCCAGTAAGCAGCAATAGAGTGGAAAGCTGGAACTTGACACAATTTGCTAGCCAGACAAGAGGCCTGGTCTCTTTAAAAGAGAGGTGGCCATAGCCTCAGGCATACCCGGAAGGCATAAAGCTTCCTGGAATAGCAGTGTGAGCCTGGAAAAAGCAGGTGGGAAGGAGCAGGAAACTGCAGAAAGGCTTATAGAAAAGCTGCCACTAGGAGACTGGAGGCCTGGGAAAGGCAGCTAGTGAGTGGGAACACACAGTAACCTGCCTTGGGCCCAGCAGCCAAAGTCTGGTAGGTTGGAAAGGCCTGGCCAGGCCGACAGAAGGCAAAGCCAGGAGCCTCGAGCTAGCTAAATGCCCGGGGAAGCGCTAAAAACAGTGTGAGATGCAAACTGAGACGTCCCAAGCATCTTAACTGGTAAGGTATTAAGTTTGAAAAACAGTAAAGGAGAAGAGAAACTGGACATAAAAATCATAGGAAAAATATTTGGTTTGAAAATAAGAAAGTAAGTCCTTAGGGAAAGAGTTGGGGGGCGGGGGATCCTATTTTCTGTGTTTAAAATGGAGGAAGACACAATGACACATGCATCTGGATTCCATACAACTTTGTTTTTCTTGTCAGCATGCAAATGGTCATTTTTTTTCCAGTGCTGATTACAGTTTTGTATATTCTCTTTATGAGATATCAGAATAAGGCAGATTTGGAGAAAAAAGAGACTGAGAAACTAGGTACTAGATTAGACATCAAACAGAAGTTGATGGATTCCTTGAATCAAGATAGAGAACCTTCGGAGGAATCCAGTAGGGATTGAATTTAGAACCCAGATTGAGCTGGGCCTGGTGGCTCATGTCTTTAATCCCAGCACTCGGGAGGCAGAGGCAGGTAGATCACTGTGAGTTCGAGGCCAGCCTGGTCTACAAAGCAAGTCCAGGATGGTTAAGGCTACACAGGGAAACTCTATCTTGAAAAACAAAAAACAAACAAAAATCCAGATTGTATTTATTGATGCTACCCTACAGTAATATACAAATAAACTAAACGACATGTACTTTTGTAGCATTTGGAGAACTAAGATATGCACACATGTGGATGCATCATGCTATTGATGCACACTCAGAATTCCAGTGGTCTCTTGCCTTGAATTGTGAAAAGGATGAATCTGAAATTACACATTTGTTGGAAGTGATGACTCTCTTGGAAACATGTTTGCAGATTGGGCCTAATGATGCTTTGACATATGTCCAATAGAATAGAATACATTTTTAAGCATTATGACATGAAACCTGTTACAACCCTACAGGTCAAGCAATTATGGAGAGATCTAACAAGAATTTAAAGAAATGGTGCATAGAACAGAAGAGGGATAAAGAATATTCCATGGATAAATTAAATGGTGCTTTGTTGACTTTGATTTTTTTAAAAAGTCAATGAGACAAGTAACACAGCTGTTAAAAAGCACTGGGATGTAGAAAACACTGATGATATGTATATCTCAGAGCGGGAGAAAGGTTCATTGCATTGGGGAAGAGATTTTGCATTTTTTCCAACAGGAAAAAAAAGCTACATCTTCCATCCAAACTATTAGAAATCAGAGTTGACAGGAGGGGACCCCTGAAGATGCTGGCTATAGACAGAAAGAGGGAGGCCAGCAGGACCAACACAACAGGGAATGTATATGCCGATCCCTCTACATGGGAATAGCTCTGAAACTGGCTGAAATATAAATGTCTTGGCACAGACAATAAATCTTGTTGGCTATAGAGTCCTCATGACTTTTTATTACATACTACCCTTTCATATGGCATGGATGGAGATTAATATTACACTTTGGTCCAAACTGGTTTGTAAAGAAAGACAGATATGTTTCAGAGATTAAAGCTACATTTCAACAAGAGAAGTAACAGAAAGCTTACACATTTGTGGAAACTGAACAACTCTCTACTCAGTGCCCACTGGGTCAAGGCAGGAAGAAAGAAAGAAATTAAAGGCTTCCAAGAATTCAATGAAAATGAACGTACCCCAACTTACGGAGCACAGTGAACACGGGAGTAAGAGGAAAGCTCACAGCACAAAGTACTTCATAAAGAAATCAGAGAGAGGGCCTCTTTCCCATCTTGCCAGACGGTGGGTAGAAAAGCCGAGAAGCCTGCAGCCAAGAAGGCTGGTGATAATGCTGCTGCCCCTGGCGCCCCCACCGCTGGTACAGCCAAAAAGGGTGACCCTAAGGTTTAAAAGCCCAAGAAAGGGAAGCCCCATTGCAGCCTAAACGCCATCCTGCTTAGAGGAATTGGCAGGTACTCTGGATTTGCAATGTACTCCAGAAAGACCTCCTACAAAAGGAAACACTCAGCCGCAAAGTCCACTGTTGAAAACAAAGGAGAAGGTCCTTGCTACTGTCACAAAAGTAGTCTGTAGTGACAAGAATGGTGGCACCCGGGTGGTGAAGCTTTGAAAAATGCCTAGGTGTTATCCTACCGAAGACGAGCCTTGGAAGGTGCCGAGTCATGACAAAAAGCCCTTCAGTCAGCACCGTGAGGAAGCTGCGCGTGCCAGCATCACTCCTGGGACAGTCCTGATCATCCTCACTGGGCACCACAGGGGCAAGAGAGTGGTTTTCCTGAAGCAGCTGGGTGGCAGCTTGCTACTTGTGACTGTACCATTTGCCCTCAATAGAGTTCCTCTGTGAAGAACACACCAGAAGTTTGTCATCGCCACATCTACAAAAGTTGGTATTAGCGAGGTTAAAATCCCAAACTCCTGACTGACCCTTACTTCAGAAGAAGCAGCTGCGCAAGCCCAGGCACCTGGAGGGCGAGATCTTTGACACAGAGAAGGAGAAATATGATACTGCAGAGCAGTGCAAGGCAGATCAGAAAACTGTGGACGCGTAGATTTTGCTGAAGATCAAAGCTGTTCCCCAGCTGCAGGGCTGCCTGCGATCTCAGATCTCCCTGACAAACGGGGTGTATCGTCCCTCACAAACTGGTATTCTAAGTTGCTAACAACCTGACTAACCAGCTTTGTACCTTAAAAAATCAGAGATTTCATACTAGCAACTTAATAGCACACCTGAAAGCTCTATAACAAAAAGAAGCAAATACATCCAATAGGAGTGGACAACAGGCAATAATCAAACTCAGGGCTGAAATCAATAAAATAGAAACAACAAGAACAATACAAAAAAATCAATGAAAGAAAGAATTGGTTATTGGAGAAAATAAGCAAGATAGGCAAACACTTATCAAAACTAACTAAAAAGCAGAGACAAAAATATCCAAATTAACAAAATAAAAAAAAAAAAAATTAAAAGGATGACATAACAACAGACACCAAGGAAATCCAAATAACCAGTAGGTCGTACTTCAAAAACCTGTACTCTACAAAGTTGAAAAATCTGAAAGAAACAGACAAATTTCTTGATAGATACTACTTTCCGAAGTTAAATCAAGATCAGATAAGCAATTTAAATAGACCTATAACTCTTAAGGAAATAGAAAAGTCATTAAACATTTACCAAACCAAAAAAGCCCAGGATGCTATGGTTTTAGTGCAGAATTTTTCAGACTTTCAGAGAGGAACTAATGCTAATGCTCTTCAAATTATTACACAAAAATAGAAGCAGAAGGGGCACTGCCAAATTTATTTTATGAGGCCACAGTCACTCTGACACTTAAACCAGGCAAAGACTCAAACCAAAAAAGAAAATTACAGACCAATTTTCCTTGTGATCATTGATTCAAAAATACTCAACAAAGTACTTGTAAACCAAATCCAGGAGCATATCATATATACCATCCACCATTGTGGGGCTTTGCTGGGCAGAGGTCTTGAGACGGCTCCTCTCAGGAGAAGCCAGTTTACATGCACTGGAAAGAGGAAGCACTCTCTCCTGTCTCCAGAAAGCGACCATAAAATCCCGTTTGGAGAAAAGGTGTGACTAACCGGGTTCTGTTCCTTCCTTCCACAAGACATTTCAAAGCGGCCTCTGAGTTAGTAAGAAGTCCAGCTTTTGAAACAGGCTCTCTGGGTGTTTACTACAAACAAAAGGCATATCCTGGGACTGGCCTCCCTTTTTGCAACATAGGGCTTTAAAAATCCAGGATCCCTGCATGTGTTGTCCTTGGTTGGTGCCTTAGATCAAGCAGAACTCCTGGGCTCAGATCCACCCATCATAATGTTCCTCTTGTAGGTTTCTAGGACCCTCTGGATCCACCTACTTCCCTATCCTCTATATTTTTCTCACCAAGAGTCTCAATAGGATGTTCTCACCTCTATCCCACTTTCCTGGTAGGTGAAGACTTTCGTGGGACCTGCCCCTTGGGCTAGTGTCCAGTTATAAATGAGTATATACCATTTGACTCTCTCTGCTTCTGGGTTAGCTCACTCATTATGATAATTTCTAGTTCAATCCATTTGTTCAGAAAATTTGGGAATTCCTTGTTTTTAATAGCTGAGTAGTATTCCATAGTGTAAATGTACCACAGTTTCTTTATCCATTCTTCTACTGAGGGACACTTAGACTGTTTCCATGTTCTGGCTATTATGAATAAGGCTGCTATGAACATGGTTGAGCAAATTTTCTTGTTGTGTGCTGGATCATCTTCTGTAAACCCCTACCCGGATCTAGCCAAGGGACAGAACATTCTCCACAGTTAAGTGGAGACCGGGGACTGACTTTCACAGGATCTCTGGTGCCCCATATTTGGCCATGTCCCTTTGTTGGGGAGGCCCAATGGCACTTGGAGGAAGGATAGCTGACTACCAAGAAGAGACTTGATACCCTAGCACCATATTCATGGGGAGGAGGTCCCCCTCAGTCACAGTCATAGGGAAGGGGGATTGGGGTGAAAGTGGGAGGGAGGGAAGAATGGGAGGATGCATGGGATGGGATAGAAAGTGAGATGTAATATGAATTATTTTATTTTTCAATAAAAATGTGTTTTAAAAAATCCAGGATCCCTGAGTAGAGGGCTCCTTTTGTCCTTTTCCTCTGTCCTTTGGGCCCCAAGACTTTTGTCCTTTTCTCCATTTTTTCCTGGCTTTTTCTTTTTTTCCCCTTTTTGTTAGCTTGGCTCAGACTCTTGCCTCTAAACTGAATGTATATATAAGAGTTAGTACATGAATTAAAACCTAGTTCTTTGTTTCTTTGTTGTCTTATTCTGACAAAGCAAGCTTGGCTACCCTGCATTCCCTCAAGCCCTGGGCTCCTTTCCCCTGCTGGGAGAGACCAGAAGCTGAGGTTTGTCCCTGCAGAAGAGGGTGGGAATCTGAGCTCCCTTTCCCTTCCCCCGCCCTCCTACCTGACTCCTGCAGCAGTGGAGGATCCTCCCCTCAGAGAGCATGAGAACCTGGCTCTCCCCACCCACCTCTGTTGGATTCTCAGCTGAATGTGCAACAGGATCTCGGATCTCAGATCTAGGAACAAGCCTTTGCCCAGCCAGCTTCCCCAGAGCTTGGAGGAGTGGAGCCAGGAACGCCTGGCTAGCTTCCCAGGGACATCAGAAGGCTGAGAGAAAACACCATTGGGGGGCGTAATTCAACACCCCATGACCAAGTAAGTAGGCCTCATCCCAGGAATTCAGGGTGGTTCAAAACATGAAGATCAGTCAATGTAATCCACCATATAAACAAACTGAAAGAAGAAAGACCACAGGATCATCCTATTAGATGCTGGAAAAGCCTTGACAAAATCCAATACCCCTTCATGATAAAAGTCTTGGAGAGATCAGGGATACAAGGTACACACCTCAACATAATAAAGGCAACACACAGCAAACCTGTAGCCAACATCAAATTAAATAGGAATTCACAGAAATTCCACTAAAATCTGGAACAAGACAAGGCTGTTCACTCTTTTTATATCTATTTATATAGTACTTGAAGTCCTAGCTAGAGTGATAAGACAGCTAAAAGAGGCCAAGATGGTACAATTGGAAAGGAAGTAGTCAAAGTATCATTATTTGCAGATGATATGATAGTCTACACAGTGGCCCTAAAAATTCTTCAAGGAAACTTACAGCTAATAAACACCTTCAGTAAAGTGGCTAGATACAAAATTAACTAACTAACTAACTAACTAACTAACTAACTAACTAACTAACTAACTAACTAAATCAGTGGCCATCCTGTATACAAATGCGCTGAGAAGGAAATCAGGGAAATGCCATCCTTCACAATAGCCACAGATAATATGAAATATCTTGGAGTAATTCTAACCAAGCAAGCGAAAGACCTGAATGACACTACCTTAAAGTCTTTGGAGAAAGAAATTGAAGAAGATATACATAAGTGATACCAAAAATATCAGAAGATGGAAAGATTTACCATGTTAATGGATCAATAGGGTCGACATAGTAAAACTGGCCATCTTACCAAAAGCAACCTACAGATTCAAAGCAATTCCCATCAACATTTCAACAAAGAACAATACTCAATTTCATATGGAAAAACAAACCAACCCAGAATATCTAAAGCAGTCCTGTACAATAAAAGAGCTTCTGGAGGTATCACCATTCTTGATTTCAAGCACTACTACAGAACTCTAGTAATAAAAAACCACATGGTATTGGCGTAAAAACAGACAGGTTGATCAACGGAGTTGAATCAAAGCCCCAGATGTACATTCATACACCTATGGACACTTGCTTTTTGATAAAGAACCAGAAATATACAATGGGAAAATAAACATCTTTAACAAATGGTGTTGGTCTGACTGGCTGTTGGCATGCAGAAGAATGCAAATAGATCTGTTCTATCACCATGCACAAAACTCAACATAAAACCAGATACACTGAACCTGACAGAAGAAAAAATGGGGAACTGCCTTGAGCACATTGGTACTATTTTCTAATTCTAATACCTGACTATTTGAGGGTCTCCCTAAAATGACAGCTTTTTTTTTTTTTTTTTTTTTTTTTTTGGACAAGGTCTCTGTGAGGATCCCAGGCTGCTCTTGACTAGTATGCTCCTGCCTCCCTCTCCTGAGTTCTGAGTGAGGGTGTGTGTGCCGTGCCTGCACGGGAGACTGAACCACAGCACATAGATTTCCACTCAAAGCACAGCCTCCTCCTGACGCCACCAGTGAGAATGAGGTGGCCATTCCTGCTCCTCAGAGACTGGGGTCCAGTCAGACATGGCTTCAGCCTCAGATATCTGCCACCTGACTGTGACCACCTCAGCTCTGAGCTCTGCCTCTACTTCTGTTTTTCACTCCACTTCTTTTTAGATTCACTTTTAAAATGTACTCACACCTTGAATTCTGAAACAGATTTCAGAATCCATGGAGCACAGAATCAACATTAAATGGAAAC
The DNA here is from genome assembly GCF_903995435.1 of Acomys russatus. Lineage (NCBI taxonomy): Eukaryota > Metazoa > Chordata > Mammalia > Rodentia > Muridae > Acomys > Acomys russatus. The sequence continues at coordinate 18,391,812 of NC_067149.1, forward strand.
CACATACTTGGTGGGGTGAGTTGCCGCAGGAGGAGGGTTGCCTGTCACACAGTGTGGGGAAGCAGACTCAGAACCATGGGAAATCATGGGGGGCCCAGGAGTTCTCGTCAAAGACTACAAGTCTCACAGTGAATAAAATTGGTCCTAATTAAGTCTAAGGAGTAAAGTGAGAAAAGTTATAGTTGCTGTATGTCATAAACTTTCTGATCGCCTGTAGGTGTGGCAAGGGAGCACAGATAAGCGTTGTGCCCAGCCCTCCCCAGATGACTGTTATCCAGGATGAGGTGAGTAAGATCAACAGGCAGGGAAGATGCTCCCCTGGGATGCCACATTTTCAGAGCTTCCCAGTGGAAACTTCTCACCTCTGACAGACATGAAAATTACATGCTGCAGGGATCCATTAAAGACTCCCTTTACTAAGCTGTGCAGGATCTCCTCAGGCGCAGAGTCCTCCCTGTCACGTCCATCTGGGTAAGTGATCTGCACCCAAGTGCAGCATCAGAAGGCAGTCAGGTCCCAGGCAGGCTGTGGGAGGAGGAGCACTGGGATGCAGGGAAGTTTTCAGCATCTGCAGGGGAGATGCTGAGCTCTGACAGACCCTCAACACTGGGGACTGTGTTCTGCACTGGTGAAGAGTATGGTTTTTTTCCTTAGGATATTTCCTGAAACTCCTAATATTAGTTAATCTTTCATTGGAAACATCAATGTTTAATATTTACATTTTGTTTTAATTAAATAACTCACAATGAAGAACTACATCAATATTCCTTACATGTATATCTTAGTGATTCAAATTTATGTACCTATTATTTTAAAAATTGATACTTTTCATTTCATATCATCATTAAAATCTTTCCTTTCACTTTTGTTACAGTCTTAACTGAAACAAAATTATTTATGACATAAGTCACTCTGTATTTAGAGTAATTAAAAATAATTCCGGTGTGTTTGGAAGGAAATCTCCTTGATGTATCAACACCATCTAGTAGAGGACAACCTCACATTATTTTGAGGTTCCCCCGAATATTTTCTCCTGAAGCCATTTCCCTTCCTGCTGTCTAAAGAGCCAGGACCCAAAAATCCAGGAGTCTGAGAGAACAACTTGAGTGTTCATCAGTCTTTCCAGTGTCCTAGCCAGAGATTTTAAGGTGTCAGTCAAGTCTCGTCCTGTCTGTTCTGGACTTGGCTTTCAGACTTTCTCAGTCTATCTCTTTTGATAAACCCATCAGAACAGACAGACATGAGCACCCATCTTTCTTGCTCCTAACACCAGTGATTAAGATGAGGGCGGAGAGTCAGAGCTGTGCAGCAGAGAGCCAGGCTCAGCCACTATTTCCTCACTGAGCTGACAAGGCAAGTGGAGTTTGTAGCAGGCTGTGGGTGTCCTGGCCTGACAGCTGAGTCAAAAGAGCACTTCACTCTCCTGTTCTCTCAGGGTGCATGTAAAAGTATGGGTCAACATCCTAGCTACAAGCCTGAACCCTGAGAAGTACCCACACTCGTTTCAGTTAAAAAGTTGCAGGTTTCAACGCCTGCCTCATCCACTAAAGTCATGGTTTTATGAGATTTTTTTCCCCATTTTCCCCAAATCATGGCTTTAAAACTACAGTGAAGATAATAGAGTTGTCCTTGTTACAGATGGTGGAAGTGTAATGCTCCCAGAGTTTTGCAGTGAGCTGTGTGGAAGGTTTGAAAACTTTCTCTTTCTCCTCCTCCTCTTCCTCCTCCCCTGCCTCTTCCTCTTCCTCCTCTTCCTCCTCCTCCTCTTCCTCTTCCTCCTCCCTTGCCTCTTCCTCCTCCTCCCCTTCCTCCTCCTCTTCTTGCCTGTTTTGTTTTGTTTCTGAGTTCTATTGAAATTCAGATTAGGTAATTAAACCTATATATTATATAAAGAACATGGCAATCCAGAGGGAATCACTCAGTAAAACTTATTTAAAATTCTATTAGTACATAGGACTTAGTATAGTAACCTTGTAAAGGTTTAACTTTTTCTAATGATGCTTCACTCTTTTACTTTAGAAAATCTCCATTTAATTTCTTTTTAGATTTATTTTGTTATGGTAGATTTCTTGTTTTTGCTGCATGTATTTATTTCTCCTGCACATATGCCTGTTGTCTGAGGACCTCAGAAGCTTTTGAGTTCTCTGGAGCTGGAGTTACAGATGATTTTGAGATGCCATGAGAGTGGTGGGAACTACAGCTGGGTCCTCTGTAAGAGCAGCAAGTCTCCCATTTTTAAAGTCCTTAACTGACTATCTATCCTAGCTCTGATTTCTTTTTTTCATTTTATGTATTTTGTAGAGTGGGGTAGGGTGTGTATGTCACAGAACACATCTTGGGGGTCACAGGATACTCTTTGGAATTGGCTCTGCCCTTCTAGACTATAAGTCATGGGGATCAATTCAGTTCATGATGCCTGGAGGCCAGCATTTCTGCACACTGAGGTTCCCTACGGTCCTCCTGCTCTGAGTACTTGGCGGGTGCTCCAGATTTGGTAACCAGGACACTTCTGCTTTTCCTTCATATCTCACACCACAGATAAAATAAAAGCATCTTATATCATTGATATTAAAATGATAATTTTTTTACTGTACGACTAAAATTTTTATATTATTACGCAACTGAGGATTGTGATACTTGAATTAAAGTAAATGCTTGTATTGCATGAGAAGGAATCTGCCATTAAGTCTCCTGGTGTACATCTGAGTCTTGGGCCGCTTGAGTCTGAGAAACATCACTGTGTCCACAAGGAGGTCTGAAATCCTAGATGCCCTTGCAGCCCATCTTCCAGTATAGGTTGGGTAACTCTGCTTTCTTTCATTAATACGTTACATTGGGAATGGCCCTGAATCTATTGCAATTCTAATTCTATTTCTATTTCCTTATTTTCACTTGCTGCAGAAGAAAATATCCTGGACTATGTTCCTGGCAGCCTCTGATAACTAGACACTTCTCACAAAGGCTTTTGTTCTTCTGTGACATCAGCACGTGTCTCAGATTCAGTTACAAAGTGGGATTCACAGAAGAAGGCCTAACATGCTACCAGATTGCTCTGGGAAGGGATTGCTTAGGTAGTCTACCACTTTCATATTTAATCTTCTCTGTTTCAGGCCAAGACAGACTGGTCAGTTGTTTTTTAAAAACTGCATTAACTCTCCTAAGTCACAAACATAAGGAGCCTCATGAGAATAAAGCCACCAGCCTATACTCCCACAGAGTTCATCCTGTACAGGAAACACTGCTGTGCTTGGTATGTAGACTTCATCTTCTTACACACTGAGGGTCTCCATTACACAGGCACACACTGTTGATATGTTCTAGAAGAGGTGACAGCAGCTCAGGCCCAGACTTCTCATGGTCACATGCAGAGGAAATGGTAGATTGTGTGTGAGCTGTGAAGAGCCTGGACTTAGAGTTCTCACTTCTCAGTGCTCCCTGCAGAACCACATGAAGAGCACTAGGCCTGCAGTAAATGAGCAGAACAGAGAGAGACTGCAATGAAATGACTCGCTCTGCATAAGCCAGGGACACTGTCTGATGTCTCATTTCTACTTATTTGCAATGCTCATTGAACTTCACCAAAGCCTGTAGGGCTGGCATGTGCCTGTCAATCAACATGATGCAGATGAAAGACATTGCTTTTGCCTCAGGAAACCTCCAATTTGAAACAGTAGGAAAAATATTTCCATGACACATGACAATTTTTAATATCGGAGAAAGCTGATATGCTGATGGGGAAATGAGCATTGGAACAGGGGAGAGAACACTTTGAGGTGGAGGTGAGTGACCATAAGTGTATTAAGGCTGGACTGTGAAACATGGACACATCTTCCTGAGAGTAGCGGTGCCACCATTGCCTGAAGTGGATGAGCAAGCTAGATTTGTGATAAGAAACCTTGCTGTTCTCCCTGCACAGTTCCTACCTGCTTCTTTCAGGCTTAAAATGAATAAAATCAGTGAACTGTCCGGTTACACTAAGATAAGAAACACTCTTTATTCTGAGGCTGCAATTGGGATCTCAGGCAACAGCTTCCTTCTTCTCTTCCACATCTTCATGTTCATTCATGGCCAGAGGCCCAGACTCACTGATCCACTCATCAGGCTCTTGTCCCTAATCCACATACTGATGCTGCTAGTCATGAGTTTAGTAGCTACAGACATTTTTATGCTATGGAAGAGATGGGATGACACCACGTGCAAATTTGTTTTCTTCTTGTACAGACTTCTTAGGAGCCTCTCTCTTTGTGCCACTAGCATGCTCAGCATCCTCCAGGCCATCACCCTCAGTCCCAGGAGCTCCTGTCTAGCAAAGTTCAAACATAAATCTCCATACCATATGCTAGGTTACCTTCTTTTCCTGAGCATCTTCTTTTCATCCATTAGCAGTCCCCTCTTAACATACATAACTGCCGCCCCTAATTTGACTTTACCTACTTTTACATATATCACTCAATCTTGCTGTCTTCTGCCCATGAGTTACTCTGTCCGCTACACGTTTTTTATACTGTTGACCTCCAGGGATGCCATCTTTGTAGTTTTCATGGTCCTCGCCAGTGTGTACATGGTGACTTTCCTACGCAGACATAAGAAACAGTCCCAGCTTCTCCACAGTGCCAGCCTTTCCCTCAAACCTTTTGCAGAGCAAAGAGCCACGCAGAGCATCCTGTGGCTCATGAGTTTCTTCGTGGTGATGTACACCGTGGACAGCGTCATCTCCTACTTAAGGAGTACAGATGATGGTCTCACTTTGCATTGTGTCCACATTCTCACAGCCCATGGCTACGCCACAGTCAGTCCTTTTCTGGTCCTCAGTACTGAAAAGCATATAATTTACATTTTCAGATCCCTATTTGGAAGGATGGTGAACGTCATATTACTCTGGGATGGATAAGCTCCCTTAAGATGACCCGGTGCACTGCCTTCAGAGCTATGTAATGTAGTTATCATGAGCTTCGGGTTAAATGAAAATACAGAGTTGTCTTTTTGCTGTTGTTAAACCTATTTATTGTCTAATTTGTGGATTGTGTTCATAAAAGAAAATCCAAATGCCAGCTACATAAGTGCTTTGTGTGTCCTAGTGTGTCTTTTGGGGACACATAAAGTGACTGTCTCTTGCCATGGCCTGGATTATCAACAGCAATTTCAAATATGTGGCAGCTGTGATCATCTTCATTCATTCAATCCCCTCAGTTATATCTGTTTTGCCAAATTATGTACATAACATTTATTACTATAATTATCACATGATCAGAAAATTTATATCCCCCCACACACAGAGAGACAGAGACAGACACAGGGTCTATATAAAAAACCATCTTAAGAATGGATAAACAGGGCCTAGAGAGATGGCTCAGTGGTTAAGAGCACTGGCTGCATTTCCAGAGGTCCTGAGTTCAATTCCCAGCAACCAAATGGTGGCTCACAACCATCTATAATAAGATCTGATGCCCTCTTCTGATGTGCAGATGAACAAGAAGACAGACATAAATAAATAAATCTTTTTTAAAAAGTGGATAGACAGGGCCTACAGAGATGGCTCAGAGGTTAAGAGCACTAACTGCTCTTCCAGAGGACCCAGGTTCAATTCCCAGCACCCACATGACAACTCACAACTGTCTGTAACTCCTATTCTAGGCAATCAGACACCCTTACACATATATACAGGCAGGCAAAGCACCAATATACATAAAATATAAATAAATAAATTTTAAAAACGGGTAAGCAAAAGTGCAACCTCTCTATAGTGGACTGTTACTCAGCTTGAAAGGAAAAGGGGATTATACACAGAGTGCTATGCAGATAAACATGAAGCTACCACGTAGACTGAAATGAACGAATTTTGTGTGGACTACTTGGAGCAGAAAGAGCTTAGAGACTTTCAAGGCTAGGAACAAAAGCGCAGTGTCTTTCTCAGCTCAGGAGGGAAGGCCATTGGTAGCTTGCTGGTAGGAGGCAGAGGGTTGTGCAAGAGAAGGAGGAAGAGGGGCAGGTAGTAGGTAAAAATCTAAAGGACTCCAAGCAGTGTGCTTAAGATGGGAGACGCTTGTGTTCTGGGTGCTTTATCACGATACAAATGTGCTCAGTTACCTTAACCCAGCGGTGAAGTATATTCTCTCTGAAATGAAAAAGTGAAAAGGGTGCTGCAGAGATGGTTCAGGAGTTAAGAGCACTGGATGCTCTTGCAGGAGACTGACATTCAATTCCCCGCATCTACATGAAGGCTCGCAGCTGTTGGTAACTCCAGTTCAAGGGTATCTGACAATTTCTGGTCTCTGCAGGCACCAGGTGTGCATACATATGCACAAAATAAAAATAATAAAAGAAAATAAAAAATGAAAAAGTCTCAAAGTGTCAAACTGCAATCTTTCAAGTTTTAAAACATAGCAGATTTTCTCAAACAATGAGCATTTTCTCATAGCCCTTAGTCTCAGCTCCTCAGAGCCAACAGAGAAGTTCTTCCTTGAGGTCCAGGAAGCACCACTGCCTGTGCTCAGCCTTTGAGAGATCTTCAGGCCTGACAGCCTTGGCTACAGTGAGATGAGGCCAGCCTCGGCTATATGATAACCTGTCTCAAAATTTAAAAGCTCTTAGCCTCCCCTTAGCTCCAGGAAAAATAGGTGACTTAAGAGAGCAATACACACACACACACACACACACACACACACACACACACACACACAGAGAGAGAGAGAGAGAGAGAGAGAGAGAGAGAGAGAGAGAGAGAGAGAGAGAGAGAAGGCAGTTTTATTGGGACAGTTTTACAGAGACAGGTTGCAGAGAGAACAAGCTAGACACAAGTGAAAACAGCACAAGCCAGAGAATTAGAAAGAGTCGAAATATTAGAACATATTTCCAAAGTCAGCATGAGGCCGAGCAGAACAATTCAGCCAGAAGCCGAGAGAAGCTGTAATACACCAGTCAGCTTGGAGAATCATTTGGGCCAGAACACCTGAGTTGAGCCAGCCAACCAGAGTTCAGAAAGAACTAGAAAGGGTGAGTTATTCAGCAGTAACCCTCCAAGATGACAATTATATCTGGCAAATAAAAGTTATTTTTACACCTAGCCACAATAGCAGTCAAATGACATGGAAGAAACAGACCTGGCATCTATGTTTAATTGCCAAACCAAACAAAACATCAAATGCTGCCATGAAGTATATTTTACACATTAAATATACTTACACATACATATTACATATACTTTGCGTATGTGTATTTTACATATCTGTCATTCAATATTTCAGAAGAGCAACTTAAGGAAACTTTAATTTCTCTGATCTAGTGACAACTACACTCATACCTCAATTTCACAATTTTGAGTTTAGGATCTTTTTTTTTTTTTTTTAAAGGACTTTGAAACTGGGTAATTAAAGCAGGAAATTTGAAAAAAATTATCAAGCTATGTAGAGTTCTTACATTCTGAGTCAAAATATTAATGAAATGAAAATTTACATATTCAGTTAACATGACAGAATATTTGCAGCTATTAAGAGACTAAGAACATGAGAGGAAATTAAAGACGTGATCCAACTGACACATGTAAACATGACAAGAAGAGGGTGAGACATGTGGGTGCGTGTCTAACAGCCGGAAGACTAAAGTATAATGGTTATAAAATCAAGGCCAACCTTGGATGTATAGTCAGTTCTATTCCAGAATTTACTACCATGTCTGTCTCAATAAGAGAGAAAAGATGGATTGCCCTTCAAAAATAAGATATATAAGCAGCAAATAAGCACATGAAAAAAAATCTGGCTGAACTTAGTGAATAACATTAGATCCACAATGAGACACTTGTCAGTCACCAGAACAACACCAGACACTGACTCTCAGAGGGGAGGACAAGCTCAGAAGCTTCTGAGGAAACTGTGGTAGACCTGGCTCCGTCACACACTCACCACATGTGTGGGGATTCTTGCAAGCATCATGGCCAGCAGCGGAATGATGTACAGAGAGGCAGAAAGGGAAACTCGATTCAACCTGACTTAGCCAGGCTGGATCAAACTTCTGGAGTTTGATACCAGACCATTTATTGTGAGCACATTTAAGAACAGTACAATTTGGAAAAAGGTCTCCTGGTATAATACAATCCCTGGTGCACAAGGAGGCATACTTTCATTGCAACCCAATTCAGAGTACATGTAATTTCTTCCAAGAAGAGGGATTCTAGAGATAAGACATGTATTAGCTTAAAGAGCTAGAGAAGGGTCTGGCATGATCTTGGTTATGCAGATAGTATAGAGGTCATTTGGGATATTAGGCACCTCCACTTCTGGTTATGGGAACTCCTGATTCTCCTGTGTCCGCCTCCTGAGTACTGAGATTAAAGCTCGTGCCAGGATACCTGAGTAGCACATTAATTATTATTACAATTAGTAATTCTAAAATGGCTCCTCTGGCTAAATAATAAATAAACATCTGGTCAAGGTTGCACCTAAACTCTCTGAACACATGTGCCTACTCACACCTGTTGCATGCAAGTGTTGCCAGCAGCATTCTTCACAGTCACTGTCAAGTGTGAGGAATAGGGATGCTCCAGCACAGAAATGCAGAGGCAGATGGAGTCGACATCAAATGCCTACGAAACAAAATGCATCTTATGTGCACTAGGTGAAAGGAGACAGACTGCAACGGCTGTGGGTTTAATTGTTTCATGTATTTAATGTTCTTTATGAGGAGCATTATCTAGTAGACAAAGGAAGAGCCATATGAGGATCAGGGCAGGGATGGGTGGGATGAGCAAACCTTTTTCTTTTCCTTCCTTCCTTCCTTCTTTTCTTTCTTTCTTTCTTCCTTTTTATTTATTTATTTGGTTTTTTTTTGTGGCAAGGTTTCTTTGCGTATCCTTGGCTGTCCTGGACTCATTTTGTAGACCAGACTGACCTCCAACTCACAGAGATCTGCCCGCCTCTGCCTCCCAGAGTGTTGGGACTAAAGCTGTGTGTGCCACCATGGCTGGCTCGGGTGGGTTAATCAAAAGGAAGTTTAGTCGAGAAATCTCAAGGTGATAGAATGTTCTATATGTGATAGGGATACAGAAATATGACTGTATATTTGTTAAAACACATATAATTTTATATTACAAAGCGTGGTCCTCAAGGTTTTAATCTTTAAAAATGAAACAGACAGAAGAATCTCTCTCACCACCCCCACCCCACCCCCTCTTTGAGACACGGTTTCTCTGTGTAGGCTTGACTGTCCTGGACTCACTTTGTAGACCAGTCTGGCCTCGAGCTCACAGCGATCTGCCTGCCTCTGCCTCCTAAGTGCTGGGATTAAAGGCATGTGCCACCACCGCCAGGCTGACTGTGAAGACTTTTAAAGTCAGACTATAATTTACATTCTGAGATAAAATGAGCATTTGGGGGAAAGTGGTAGAGTTGGGATTGATGGTGAGCACTGTCAACTTGACACACTTTAGAATCATGTAGGACTTGGGTCTCTAGACCAGCTTGGCCTGTGGGCTTGTCTGTTGGAGTTTATCTTGATTCATTCATTGAGCTAGGAAAGCCCTCCCAGCATGGCCGCACCATTCTCTGGGCAAGGAATCCTGAACGCAGACGTGTAGAGAGAGCGAGCTGAGAGCAAGCACTAGTATGTTCCTTCTCACATCCACTGCAATGTCATGGGTTAGCCTGCTGCTCCAGCCACCATGCCCTCCCAGCTGGTAACTGTATGCATTGTTTTATAGTCTGTGAAACATGGAGAGAATATACACACACGCATGCACGCAGGCACGCACGCGCGCGCGCGCGCGCACACACACACACACACACACACACACACACACACACACACACGTGAGAAAAATATAACTAACCATGGGAAGAAGAATGCAACTTTTGACTTATAAGAAATTTTGCTGAAAAATAATGACAGGGTATCTGATTTTTATCTACTATTAGCTTGGGTAGAAAATACATAGAGTTTTGGTGAAGAATCAGTTCTTAATGAATTCTGTTAGAAGGTTTCTAAAAATATCAAAGCCTCCAAGAAAGGTGACACCTGGCCCCACAGGAGAGTCCCCAAAACATTCCAACAACAATAGGCATAGGAAAGCCAGAAGTTCAGACCCTCAATCGGCTTCTGAGAGAAATTGTGTGGTTGGCTCTGGTGCATGCTGGGACTGATGCCTTGATGATGCCTCCGTTGTCAGACATAGAAAGCTAATTCCAGTGTTCACTGACAGCTACACTAAAAGTTTAGGCTGCTTATAAAATTAATGTCAGGAGCTTCCTGAAAGTTCCTGTCACCAAGCCTGAGGACCCAAAGGCCAACATGCAAGGGAGCATTAGCCACAGCCTTAGGTTTGCACCTTCTGGCGCCACCTAGTGTCTCATGGGAGCTCGGCAGTTTTAAGAAGGATAAAACCCGCACAGTAGAAGTTCACACAGGGAGCAAGGGGTGAATTCCCAAGAATTCTGGAAAAGTAGGGAGAAAGATGAGGTGGTGCAACAGGGAAGTAGGGGCGTCCAGCTCCTGATGGAGGAGCCATGTGTTTCTGGCAACGACGTGGCAGATAAGAGGTGACTTGTAGAGTAACTCTGCAGTGGAAACAGCATTGTGGTGACTTCTGATGAGGTCCGAGCCCCATGCCTTGTCACCCCGGAATTCTTGGTTCAGACCAATGCTCTCTCACAGGATTCACCCAGATGCTGTGCGTATGACACGGGTTTCTACAGACACTGGTACTACAGACGAGAAACCGATACCATCCTCTTTACTCCGCTCCAGACGACAGAAAGAGGTAAAGAGGACGCCATCCCGCGCAGCCCAGCCTGTGGAAGAGAGGCGCCGCGACAGAAGACTCCTCAGAAGACTGTCAGCTGCCGCTTTCAAAGCTCCCTTCAGATGACTGCGTGATGCCAGCGTGGTCACCTATCCCAGCTACTCCCCTCCCAGGTGACCCTGTGACTTCTGCGCGGCCAGCCCATCCCAGCTGCTACCTCATGTGCTGCTTAGAGAACCCGTCGCTCAGTTCTCGGCACCTTTCTCTTCAGATCCCGCAGCTTGGCTTAGCAGGCAAGAGGTTGGTCAACGAGTGCCTTTCGGGGACCACGCGCTGACATGCCCACCAGAAGCGCGTGTTGTTACAGGCAACTGGCCTCTTCCATCCCCACTCTTCTGTCTTCCCAGCTCCATCTGTCCCGCCAACCCCCACCCCGCAACCCCCACCCCCGCTCCTCACATTATATTACTCCACCCACGGCTCCTCCCACCACTTCGCTCCTCCCATCTGTTAGCTGGGCTCAAGTGACTTCTCCAGCTCTCTAAGTACTTTTCCATTTCCTGTCTTTTAGCTCCACCAATCCTTCTCCCCCACCTCTTAGCTTTGCCCTCCCGCAGGCCCTCCCATTTTATCATTGCCCATTCCTTCTTCCTATCCATCTCTTGATGTCAACTAGGACTTCAACGGAACTCCCTCATAGCTCTGTTTACCTGCTCTTTTCTGCTCCTTTACTGCCTGGCCCACTCACAAGTCCTTCAGAGGTAACATCTTGGAAGTTTTTGTTCGCCTCTTCGGCAAGTGGCTGGGTCCAATTAGAATCACGTCGAGTACAGCTCAGCTCAGCCAATACTGCTTCCATCTCCTCTTCAGTCAGCCAAAAAGCCCACCTGTGCACCTGACCCTCTCACGCACCAGCCTCCCTGGGAGCTCCTTCCAGGAAGAAGGCACAGGGATTTCCCATGCCTGAGAGAACCTGGGCTCTGGGAAATCCTGGGCTCCCACATTAAAACTCGGGGTCACCCTCTCAGCTCTGACTAATCTGTCCACATGCAAAATGCACCTGCTGACAGTACTGGCTTCTCATAATGATCTTTGGGTAACCTCAATCCATCCAGCAATTCTCATGCAGCACAGACTCAACACTGGGGGGTCAAGGCAGCAGGTAGGTACTGAAGCAAGCACAGGAACTGACCTGAGTCCTGAGGTAGAGAAGCCCCAGGGCCAAGGTCAAAAAGCAGATGCTGTACTGCACCATGTGGACTAGGTACCAACCCCTTGCCTAACAGTTCTCCCGGAACACTGCCTCCTGCAAGTGAACACTAAGCCATCTGCTGTCCGGTTGTCACTGCTCAGCTTCTCATTGGCCTGGTGTGGAGGTCAGGAAACGCTTCACATTGAGGCAGGTCTAAAAGGAGCAGAAATGTGGAAAGCGAGGAGGAGAGGGCGCTGCAGATAAAAGGAACAGCATGTGCTCAGAACAGGATTCCAGGCTGTCTCAGGACAGTGCATGCCATGCTGTGCCAGGCGCCTGTCGCCAGTGCATGCCGTCCTGTGCCAGGCGCCTGTCTACAGTGCATGCTGTCTTGTGCCAGGTGCCTGTCTACAGTGCATGCCGTGCTGTGCCAGGCGCCTGTCTACAGTGCATGCCGTGCTGTGCCAGGCGCTTGCCTACAGTGCATGCCATGCTGTGCCAGGCGCTTGTCTACAGTGCATGCCGTGCTGTGCCAGGCGCTTGCCTACAGTGCATGCGCGCTGTGCCAGGGCGCTGCTAAGTGCATGCCGTGAGTGCAGGTGGCTGCCTAAGTGCCGGGTGCTTGGCCTACGTGCATGCCGTGCTGTGCCAGGCGCTTGCCTACAGTGCATGCCGTGCTGTGCCAGGCGCCTGTCTACAGTGCATGCCGTGCTGTGCCAGGCGCCTGTCTACAGTGTGTGCCGTGCTGTGCCAGGCGCCTGTCTACAGTGTGTGTTGTGCCAGGCGCTTGCCTGTAGTGCATGCCGTGCTGTGCCAGGTGCTTGTCTGGTCCAGCAATTCAGTGTCCCCATCTTATTAAGTGGATATTACAGCAGTTCTGGAAATGTTGTTGAATTATTTTACAAATATGACAAATGCAATTAGAAAGAATTCAAGTTATGTATAGGATCATATCTTCAAATGAGGATATTTTAATATCTTCCTTTCATATTTGTATCCCTTGATCTCTTTCACTTATCTTACTGCTTTAGTGAAGGCTGCAAGTCCTGTGCTGAAAGGAAGGGGACAGAGTGGACATTCTTGTCTTGTTCCTGACCTTAGTGTAAATTCTTGTTTTTTTGTTTTTTGTTTTTTTTTCCTCCAAGAGCTAGTCTGTGAGATGTGCCCTCTGCTTCCCTACATGCTTCAGGACTTTTATTGTGAAGGGATGTTGAATTTTGCCAAAGGTCTTTTTGGTTTTTGTTTGTGTTTTTGTTTTGTTTTGTTTTTACATCTAATGAGATGATCATGTGGTTCCTGCCCATAAGTTAAATCATGTGCTGTGTTGGGTTTATTGTTTTATGTTGTTGCTGTTTGTGTTGTGTGGATGGTGTAGCCTGCCTTCTGGTACTCAGGTGGAAGGATGTCCACAACTGAGAGCTGGGAAGATATTCCAGCCCTGAGGTGGGACAGTGTCCCCAAGGGTGCCCTGAGGCAGGGAGCCCAGGGACCTCACAGCTCTGAGAGGAGGTCTCCTCCACAGAGAGGAAGCAGCACCCAGGGAAGAATTGTCCCTAAGCCCTGAGGAGATGAGGAGCCTTGGAGCCTGAGCTCTGCTCCTTCTCCACTTCTTCTTCTTCCTCCAATGAAAGAATCACAGCAGGCAGTAAATCTCTTAAAATAAATTTTGCTGGAGGGCGAATACAGGAATGGCTGCCTCTCCTCCTGAGAGGAGACAGCTGAGAACTGAGCAGACACAGCCTTTATATAGGGTTTTTTAGGGGGCAGCGCTTTCTGGGCAGGGATTTCTAGAGTGTGGATTGTCGAGATTTCAAGCCTGAGCTGGGCGGAGCTCAGAGATTAGTGGATGTTTGTCCAGATTACTCATCCCAAAGTAGCATAATCTGGGATGAGTCCTACTGAGGGGTTGGAGATGACAGTTACAGAGGTGGGGGCTGGACGGGGCTGCTGGAGCTTTCTCAGGCAGAGGTCAGGCCACTTTTCTACTTTGAGGGGTAATTAAGTTTACAAAGTGTTCAGATTTTACAAAGAGTCCATTGTGAAGGCAGCAGGCTGAAGCAAGAAAGGAAGTCATCATCAGGGACAGCTCCCAGTCAGGAGCCCCCAGCTTTCTCAGTCAGGGAAGGTGTCCGGTTTCACCGAGCAGTCAGCTGAGGCACATAGTCACCATGGACAGCTCCTGCTGAAGCACTGACAGGAGCCTCTGCCATTTTCTCTCCACTTCTCCACAGCCCCAGGGCGGGAAGAAGGACTGACAGCCAGCCACTTAAATTTTAGTGGCCCGTGGATCTGGGTCCAGGGGTCCAGCTCAAACTATGGCACCAGCCAAGGACAATATAGGCAGTAAACTTCGAACCCCTACCCAGATCTACCTGATGGACAGGACATTCTCCACAGTTGAGTGGAGAGTGGGGTCTGACTTTCATGCGAACTCTGGTGCCCCATTTTTGACCACGTCCCCTTGATGGGGAGGCTTGGTGGCACTCAAAGGATAGCAAGTTACCAAGAAGAGACTTGATACCCTATGAACATATACAGGGGGAGGGGGTCCCCCTCAGGCACAGACATAAGGGAGGGGAGTAGGGGGAAAGCGGGAGGGAGGGAGAAATGGGAGGATACAAGGGATGGGTTAACAGTTGATATGTAATATGAATAAATTAATAAAATATTAAAAGAATAAATTTTAGTGACCCAATGCTTAAGGGCTACATAGCTCTTGGGAGTGGTGATTGTGTTAGTCACTCTGGGCCGAAGGACTGGGGTGGGGGGGCAGCGAGGGGGGGCAGAGGGGGGCAGTGGGCTCCCGGAAGCTTGGGGGAAAATATTCTGTCACAGGGTTTGGGGAGGAGGCAGTGGATAGCAGCAGGCCACCAAGGCAGCTGAGGCAGTGGGAAAAAAAATCCCTACATAAGTATGTGTGAGTGAGTGTGTGTGTGTGTGTGTGTGTGTGTGTGTGTGTGGTGTGCACTGGTGGTGGTGGTGATAGCCTAGGCTCATCTGGCAGAGATTGCTGAGCAGGCGGCCTCTGGCAGCTGTGGCAGTGGCAGCCTCTATATGCTCAGAGGCAGTGGCGATGGCCTTGGATCTGGCCACTGCTGCTGCAGGGGCAAAATCCCTACATTTATGTATGTTGGTCCATCCCTGCATCTCTGGGATGAAGCCAACGTTGGTCATGGCAGATAATCTTTTTGATGTGTTCTCGTGTTTAGTTTGTAAAGTATTTTATTCAGAATTTTTGCATCCATATTCATCAAAGCTATTGACCTACATTTTTTTGTTGGGTCTTTGGTTTTGGTATCAGGTTAATATTAGACCTGTAAAAGGAATTTGGAAATGTTCCTTAATTTTCTGTCTTATGGAATAATTTAAGGAGTACTGGGGTAGCTATTCTTTAAAGGTCTAGTAGAATTCTACACTAAATCCCTCTGGCTCTGAGCTTTTTATGACTGATAGATTTTTAAACATGGCTTCTGTCTCATTAGATATTGTGAATTTATTTGAATTTTATTTCATCATGATTTCACTTTGGTAAGCCATATAGATCTAGAAATGTATCAATTTCTTTTAGATTTTTCAGTTTGGTGAAATATAGAGCTTTAAAATGTTAAGTTTTGTTACATGTGTATGGATATCTCACCTCCATGTATGTCTGTGACCTGTGTGAGTTACCCAGTGCTCATGGAGTCCGGGAGAGGCTATTGTGTTCCTTGGAAGTGGAGTTACAAGTAGTTGTGAGGCATTGTGTGGATCTCAGGAACTGAACCCAGGAACTCTGTAAGAGCAGCAAGCTCCTAACTCCTGAGCCACCTCTCCAGCCCTCCTCTTTTTCTTTTAATGGATCTAGCTAAAGTTTTGTTAATCTTTTAACTCTTTTCAAAGAACCAACTCTTTGTTTCATTGAGCACTGTGTTGCTGTTTCTATTTCATTAACTTCAGCCCTGGTTTGGTTATTTCTTCTTGTCTACTTTTATTTCTTTGTTCTCGTGTGTCTTCTGGTACATCGTTATTAATTTGAGAACTCTCATTCTATTTGTTTGTTGAAGCAGGCACTTAGTGCTATACTCCTTCCTGTTGGCGCTATTTTCACTCTATCTCATAGATTCTGGTATGTTGTATTTTCAGTTTAATTCAATTCTAGGAATTTTGTCATTTACTTCTTGACTTCATTCTTTGCTCTATTAAATTTAAATAGTCAGCTACTTAGTTTCCATGAGGTTGTGTACTTTTTTTTTAAAGTTTTCATTTCTATTAATATCTAGCTTTATTCTATTTTGGTCAGATATAGTGCAGGATATGACTTCAATTTTTCTATACTTGTGAATACTTTGTCCTAATATACAGTCAATTTTAGAGAAAGTTCCATGGGCTACTGAGACCATGTATTCTGTAGTGCTTGGGTGAAATTTTCTGTAGATATGTTAAATCCATTTGGTTTATGATGACACTTAACTCATCGCTGTCATTTTGCCTTAGTTTTTTGGGGCACATGACCTGCCCATTGATGAGAGTGGGGTATTGGAATCACTACTATCATTGTGTTGGGGTCAATATGTGGTTTTAGACATACCATTGTCGCTTTTATGAAATTGGTTGCTCCTTGTTTGGTACATATGTGATTTGGATTGTAATATCCTATCAATGGATTGTTTTTCTTTAATGTGTATGTAATGTCCTTCCTTCTCCTGATCAGTTTTGGCTTGAAATCTATTTTTTTCAAATACTATAATAGCTGTGCCTGTTTATATGTTTGTTCAACTGGCTTGGAGTATCTTCTTATGTCCTTTCACTTTTACCCTCTTACCCCAAGGCAATGTCTGCCATTGAGGTAAGGTGAACTGTGGATGTGGGGGAAGGGAAACATGATTTTCTGTTAGCTGGAGTACAAACTTGTGTGGCCACTATGGAAATAAGTGTGGAGGCTCCTCAACAAGCTAGAAAGAGCAGAATGTGGTGGCACATGCCTCCAATCCTTGTATTCAGCATACAGAGGCAAGCAGAACTAGGTGAGTTTGAGGCCAATCTGGTTTGTGTATTAGGTTATAGGCCACCTAGGACTACAAGTAAAAAAAAAAAAACTCATATCTAATGAGACACAGATCTGCTGCATGATCCAGCTATACCACGCTTGGACATATACCCAGAGGACTTTTTAATCTACAATGGAGATGCCTGTTCATTCATGTCTGTTTCTGCTCTATTTATAGCAGCCTAAAAATACAAACAGCCTAGACATAAATCCACTGATGAATGGATAATGAAAACGTGATACAATTAAGAATATTATTCTGATTTTAAGGAAAATGAGATTGTGTATAGACCTGGAAATATGTACTGTGAGTGAAATGACCCAGACACAGAAAGACAAAGGTTATGTGCTTTCTCTAACTTGTAGATAATTAGTGTTGACTCGTCAGGTGCATATGTTCAATTTAGAAAATGAGAGGAATTTAGGAAGTTAGTAAGGGGCTATGGGTGGGGAGACTGAAAGGAAGATAGAGTGCAGTGGTACAGGGTGCTAAAGGGGACTAATGGAACAAAGATGATATATTATAAAGTTACCTGATATTGGTGCAACAATACTACTATAAACCACCAAATAATAAATAAATAAAAAGCCCTGTGCCAAAGTAGTTACTTCTTTTGGAGTTGGCCAGCGGGGTCCAATATACCTCAAAACATCACAATCTATTCCAATGATCTTGGTTACCCTCCCCCCAGACTTGACTACTATAAGACCCTATTGCTAAGGACACCACATACTTGAGTCACAGAATGTAGGAAAAAAATCAAGCTGTTACTGACCTGGAAGTTTCATCCCTACTGACTACCTTTCATAGTTCTGGAAAGGGCTATGCATGTTGCCATAGGAGAAAAATAACTAGTCTTACATAGCTGTGAACCCTATGGACCACAATAGACAAGCCAGGAAGATTAGCCCACTGGGTCAGTCGTGTCACAGATGCCATGGGAGTAACTGACCACTTGGGATGCAGGCCCACTCCACAAGTTGAAACCTATCCCTAGCACGGTGATCAGGGCTGAGAATCTGGGGGTGGACAAGTCATGGGCCCTAAGGAGAAGCGGATATTACTTATGTGCTAACGTGGGATAATATTAAATCAGTTCTAAGGGCATCGTGTTCTATCCATAGACTAGTGCACCTCTCAACCTTTGCCTCTCAACACTCATCATTTTTTTTAGTAGATGGAGAGTAACACAGATTAACACACAAATGGTCAAGACACAGAGAATAAGAGATTTCAGAGCACCCAGATCTAAATGGGACATCTGTATACCACTCCCTCCTCCCCAGGCTCAGGGTTCATTGGAGAGCGAAGTGGATAAAGACTGCAAGTCGGAGCCAAGGGCTGACCGAAGGTTTTCCCTATGCTGCACACACAAACTCACAGCAGTTGTGGCAGCGTGCACAATACCTCACAAGCTCAAGCAAGACAAATCTCCAGTGTGAAGAAAGATGGCGGCCCAGTCTCAGCACTAGCTAAGGGGCTTGTTAATTGGTAGAGGCTGGAAGAAAGAAAGCCAGTTTCCTTTAAGGAACAGTCCATAGTAGGTCAACCAGTGGACGATCACACATCTAAGAGTGTAGGTATAGCGCAAATTCTACTTGACGGGTTTAAAAAAAGAAAGAGGGGGTGAGAGAGATGACTCCATGGTTTAAGAGAACTGAATACTCTTCCAAAGGGCCCAGGTTCAATTCTCAGCATCCACATAGTAATTCACAACTGTTTGCAACTTCAGCTCCTTGGGGACTTTTTGGGTACCAGGTGTGCATGTACTACACAAATAGCATGCAATCAAAATATCCGTACCACCAAACCTTTAGTTAGTTATGATATCACTTTGCATCTGATTCAGCCATCATCTTCTCCTTCTAGTCCCACCTGTAAAGTTTATTTTTATAAGATTGTGTTTGTTTTTCAGCTTCTCTCTTAACCCAAATGACTGAGACTCTATTATATTATTTGTTTAATAAGCTTCATGGCATAATAACTGAACAGTTTTAACTCTATTCTTGGCCCTTTGAGATAGTCTGGCTTCCTCTAAGCGTAAATCCCAGAGATGCTTGCACTTCGCTATCGAGATGAGAGATATGAGAGATCACCTAGAGCTGACTATCGATATTCTATGCTCTACATCTCCTCTCTCTCTCCCTATCTCTCTCTCTGTCGTCCTATCTCTTCCTCGCTCCTCTCTCTCTCTTTCGCTCTCTCTCTATCTTCTCTCCTTCTCCTCCTCTCTCTTCTCTCTCTTTCTCTTCTCTCTCTCTCTCTCTCTCTCTCTCTCTCTCTCTTTCTCTCTCTCTCTCTTGGACCTCTGCTTCCAGCTGAATCCCTTACTCCCTCTTCCAAGTCCTCCTCCCCTGGAGGGCAGGAAGTCCAGCCCTATTCTCTCCCCTGCTCAGTAATTGACTGTAAGACGCTTTATTGGTATATCAGGGACAATTGGGGAGCAGTGTTTACATAACATTACGACTGGAGATTCTCAGAATAAAGACTGCAACCAGATTTGTGGGGGGGAGGAGTGTACAGAAACCAACATTTGAATTACACCTTCCATCATCTGAATTAACCTTATGCCTACACCCACCCATTTCCTCTGTTCCTTCTTCTCAGAAAAGGGGAGGTCCCCAAGGGGTACCAACCCACCATGGCATCTCAAGTCACAGGACTAAGCACATCCTCTCCCACTGAGGCCTGGCAAGCAGCCCAGCTATGGGAAAGGGGTTCAAAGGCATGCAACAGAGAAAGAAATAGGCCTTACTCCTGTTGTGAAGGGGCCCACACGTTGACTAGGCTGCATGTCTTCTATATATATGTGTGTAGAGGGGTCTAGGTTCAATGCTCTTTGGTTGGTGGTTAGTTTACTCTTCTAGCTTTCTTGTGGTATCTTTGACTTCTTTAGCGCCCTCAGTCCTTACCTCCACTCTTCTACAAAACTCTCCAAGCTTGGCCTATTGTTTGGCTGTGGGTCTCTGCATCTGTTTCCATCAGTTGCTACATGAAGTCTCTCAAAAGATAGTTATGCTCCTGTTATGTCTGTATACATAGCAGAGTGACATTATCAGGGGTTGACTTTTTGTGGTGACTCTCAAGTTGGGCCAGGCATTGGTTTGCCGTTCTCTCAATCTCTGCTCCATCTTTATCCCTGCATTTCTTGTAGGCAAGACAAATTTTAGGTCAAAGGTTTTATGAGTGGGCTGATGTCCTTTTCCCTCCACTGGAAGTCCCACCTGGCTACAGGAGGTGAAAAATTAAGGTTTCTTAAGCCCCACTGCTAGGAGTCACAGTTAGGAACATCCCCATAGACTTCCAAGAGCCTCCTTGTCCAAGATATGCAGTCCCTCACCAATTTCCATTCTCTCACCCCACCCTCTCTCAACACTTGATCCTGCCCCTTGTTAACCTATCCACAAGCTCTTCCTTCTAGTTGCTTCCATGCATCTACTTGAGATGTCTATTTTTCCTCTTCTGAGTGAGACTAAAGCATCCTTCCTTGGGCCTTCGTTGGCTTCTTTGGGTCTTTGGATTATAGTATGATTATCCTGTACATCATGGCTTATAAGAGAGTACACACATTGCATGTCTTTCTGGGTCTGGGTTACCACCCTCAGGATGATATTTTTTAGTACCACCCATGTGCCTGCAAATTGCATGATGTCTTTAATAGATGAATAGTATTACAGTGTGTAAATGTACCACAGTTTCTTTATCCATTCTTCAGTTGAGGGCCATCTAGGTTGTTTCCAGTTTCTGGCTATTATGAATAAAGCTGCTCTGCACATAGTTGAGCAAATGTCCTTGTTGTATGGTGGAGCATCTTTTGAGTATATGCCTAGGAGTGGTATAGCTGGGTCCTGAGGTAGAGCTGTTCCCAATTTTCTGAGAAACCATCAGATTGATTTCCAAAGTGGTTGTACAAGTTTGCATTTCCACCAGCAATGGAGGAGTGTCGCCCTTGCTCCACATCCTTGTCAGCATGTGCTTCCACTTGAGTTTTTTTTATCTTAGCCATTCTGACCTGTGTAAGATGGAATCTCAGAGTTGTTTTGATTTGCATTTCCATGATGACTAAGAATGGTGAACATTTATGTGCTTCTTGGCCATTAGAGATTCCTCTGTCATGAATTCTCTTTAGTACCTCATTTTTAATTGGTCTGGTTTTGGGTTTTAATTTCTTGAGTTCTTTATGTATTTTGGATATCAACCCTCTGTCAGAGGTAAGCTTGGTGAAGATCTTTTCCCAGTCTATAGGCTGTTGTTTTGTTCTATTAATGGAGTCCTTGGCCTTACAAAAGTTTTTCAGCTTTGTGAGATCCCATTTATTAATTGTTGATCTTAGTGCCTGAGCTATTGTTCTGTTCAGAAAGTTGTCTTCTGTGCCAATGAGTTCAAGGCTATTCCCCACTTTCTCTTCTCTTAGATTTAGTGTATCTTGTTTTATGTTTAAGTCTTTGATCCATTTGGACTTGAGTTTTGTGCAGGGTGATAAATATGGTTCTATTTGCATTCTTCTACATGCAGACATCCAGTTAGACCAGCACCATTTGTTGAGGATATTATCTTTTTTCCATTGTGTGGTTTTTGCTTCTTTGTCAAAATTCAGGTGTTTGTAGGTATGTGGGTTTATTTCTGGGTCTTTGATTTGATTCTATTGATCAACCTGTCTGTTTTATGCCAATACCATGTGGGTTTTATTACTATTGCTCTGTAGTACAGCTTAAAATCAGGGATGGCGATACCTCTAGAAGTTCATTTATTGTACAGAATTGTTTCAGCTAATCAGGGTTTTATTGTTTTTCTTTCATAAGAAATAGAAGATTGTTCTTTCAAGGTCTGTAAAGAATGGTTTCAGAATCTTGATGGGAATTGCACTCAACCTTTAGATTTCTTTTGGTAAAATGGCCATTTTTACAATGTTAATCTTGCAGATCCATGCGCATGGGAGATCTTCTCGTCTTTTGAAATCTTCAATTTCTTTCCTCAGAGACTTGACATTCTTGTTATATAGGCATTTCACTTGCTTGATGAGAATTACACCAAGATATTGGCTATTTTGAAAGGTATAGTTTCTCTAATTTCTTTTTCAGGTCATTTATTGCTTATGTAAAATGAGGGCTGCTGGGTTATTTTTTGTCTTGTCAGCATGGTCTGTCATTTCTCTTGTTGATCTTGGACATTTTGACTGGTGTAAGATGAAATCTCAATGGCATTTTGATTAGCTTTTCTCTAATGTTCAAGAATGTTGAGAATTTCTTAAGTGTTTCTCAGCAATTTGTGTTTTATCTTTTCAGAGATGTTTAGTTTTAATTGGGTTATTTTCTTAGTTTCCAGTTTTTTTTTTAGTTCTTTATTTTAGATATTAGTCCTCCACCACATGCATACATTTATAAAGATTTTTTTATTACGTATAGTGTTTTGCCTGCACGTACACCTATACACCAGAAGAAGGCACCAGATCTCACTATAGATGGCTGTGAGGCACCATGGGGTTTCTGGAAATTGAACTCAGGACTTCTGGAAGAGGAGACTGTGCTCTTAACCTCTGAGCCACCTCTCCAGCCCACTTATGAGGATTTTTAACATCCTGTAGCCTGACCCTTTGTCCTAATGATGGTGCCCTTTTCAATACAGACACTTTTCTGTTTCATGAGCTTCCGTTTTATTGTTGTTCTCAGTGCCTGTGCTATTGGTGTCCTGTGAAGGAGGTCGTTCTGGTGTCAACGAGTCCAAGATGATTCCCAACTTTCTCTTCTTTTAGAATCAAGGTATTTGACCTACGCTGACGTCCTTGATCCATCTGGAGTTGAGTTTTGTGCAGGGTGATAAATATAGGTTTATTTTCATCATTCTACACGCAGCCACTTGTTGAAGATGTCTTTTTTCCAGTGTGTATTTCTGGCTTCTTTGTCAAAAGCCAGGTGTCCATAGGTGTGTGTAATTGTGTCTGGGTCTTGGAGTCCATTGGCTTACCTGTCCATTTTCATGTATTTTTTATTACTCTAGACCTGTAGTTCAATTTGAGATTCATGATGGTGACACCTCCAACAGTTCTTTACTTATTCATGATTGTCTTTTCCTATCCTGTTTTTTTGTGTTTGTGTATGAAGCTGAAAATTGTTTTCAAATTCTGTGAAGAATTGTGTTAGAATTTTGTGTTGAATCTGTAGGTCGCTTTTGGGAGGATGATAATTTTCGTTATATTAACCATATCGATCCACAAACATTCTCCCATCTTCTTCACTTATTTTTCTCTCATACAATAAATACATCCTGACTGCAGTTTATGCTCCCTCCAACCCTTCCAGTTCTCCCCACCTCCCTGCTCCCTCAAATCCACTCTTCCTCTATTTCCCCCCTTCAGAAAAGAGCAGGTCTCCCAGTGATATCTATTGAACATGGTAGAACAAGATACAAGAAGACTGGGCACATTCCCTCATATCAAATACAGTCGCGGCAGATGGGTAGGAGGAGAAGGGTCCCAAGAGCAAGTGAAAGTTTCACACACACCCCCAGGTTGTAAGTCCTACAGAACATCAGACCAACAACCACAGCGTATGCCAAGGACCTTGCGCAGGTCCACGCAGACTTCATGGCTGCTGCTTCAGCCTCTGTAGTCCCTGTGAGCCCTGTGTACAAGTTTCTCACTTGCTTGGTGAGGAATGCCCCAAGATATTTTTGAGGCTATTGTGAAAAAAAATGTTTCCCTGATTTCTTTCTCAGACCATTTGTCACTTGTATGTAGGAAAGGCTATGATTTTTGTGTGTTAATTTGTATCATGCTGTTTTGCTGAAAGCGTTTATGATCTGTGTAAGTTTCCTGGTGGAGGTTTTAGGATCATTTATGCATGCTATCTCATCATTTGCAAATGAAGATACTTTGACTTCTTCCTTGGCTGTTTGTATCCCCTTGATCTCCTTTGTCTTCCTGATCTAACTAAGACTTCCAAGTGCTCTATTGAGTAGGTATGGAGAGGGCAAACATCCTTGTCTTGTTCCTGATTTTAGTGGAAATGCTTTGAAGTTCTCCCCATTTAGGTTGATGTTAGCTGTGGGCTTGCAGTAAATCACCCCTATTATTTTGAGGTAGGTCTCTTGTATCCCTAGTCTCTATGGTACTTTTATCATGAAGGGATGTTGGGGTTTTGTCAAAGGCCTCATCTGTATCTAATGAGAATGGTGATATGTGATTTGCTTTTCAGCCTGATTATGTGGTGGATTACATTAATCAATTTACATATGTTGAACCATCCCTGTATCTGTTGGTTGAAGATCATGGTAGATAGTTTTTGATGTGTTCTTGGACTTGGTTGGCAAGTTTATAGAGAGATTTTGCATAAGGTAAAATGGTCAGTAATTTTCTTACTTTGGTGGGCCTTTCTGTGGTCTAGGTGTCAGGATAATTGTGGCCTCCTAAAAATAATTAATGTTCCTTCTGTTTCTATTCTGCAGACTATCTTGAGGAGTATTGGCATTGAAGATATGCTAGAATTCTGTGGTGACCACCTCTGGCCCTAAGTTTTTTTTTTTTTTGGTTGGGAGACTTTAAATTACTGTTTCTATTTCAGTAGGTATTATAGGGCTGTTTAAATTCTTTATTTGGATTTAACTGTTGTAGGTCATACATATCAAGAAATGTATTCATTTCTTTTTCAAGTTTGGTGGAGTACAGATTTAAAAGTATGCTGGATTTCCTCAGTGTTTATTGTGATGTCCCCTTTTTTGTCTCTGACTTTATTAACTTGGATCTTCTGAGTCCTTTAGTTAATTTGGCTAAGAATTTATCAGTCTTGCTGATTTTCTTAAAGAACCATCTCTTTTTTTCATTGATTCTTTGTATTATTTTAAATTTTGATTTTATTGATTTTTAACCCTGAGTTTGATTATTTCTTGCCATCTACTTATTTTGGGTGTTATTTCTTCTCTTTGTTCTAGAGCTTTCAGATGTGCCATTAAGTTGCTAATATGGGACCTTTTATGTAGACATTTACTTCTATGAGGTTGCCCCTTAAAACTACCTTCATTGTGTCTTATTGGTTTGGGTAAGTTGTACTTTCATTTTCACTCAATTATAAAAAGTTTACATTTCCTTTTTAATTTATGCCTTGACCCATTTTTCAGGCAGTAGTGAGTTATTCTGTTTCCATGAACTTGTATGCTGTCTGCTATTTCTTTTGTTATTGGTGTCCAGACTTAATCCATGGTGGTTAGAGGGGATGTTGTCTCATTTTCCTGTATTTCTTGAACTTGCCTTCTGTCCAAGCATGTAGTTGATTTGGGGAAGAAGCTCCATTAGCTGCTGAGGGGGAAAAAAGGTATATTCTTTTGTGTTTGGGTTAAACATTGTTATATCTGCTAGGTCCATTTGATTTATTACGTCATTTAGCTCCAGAATTTCTCTGTTTGGCTTTTGTCTGGCTGACCTGTCTTCTGGTGAGAGTGGGTACTGAAGTCTATAAGGGTCATTACATGATTTTAGCTGTAATAGTGTTTCTGTTATGAACATGGGTGCCCTTGTATTTGATGCATAAATTTTAGAACTACAATATTCTTATGGTAGATTTTTCGCTTAATGGGGATGCAGTGTCCTCTGTTGTCTTTTCTATTTTTGAGGTCTTTTGTCAGATATTAAAATGGAATACATATGCTTGCCTGCTGAGTCTATTTTCTTGGAACATTTTTCCATCCTTTCACCCTGAGGTGATGCATATCCTTGATGTTAAAGTGTGGTTTTAGGGTGCAGAATGAAAACGGACCTGTTTCCTGATCCAATCTGTTAGTCTGTGTCTTTTTATCGAGGGGTTGAGACTTTAGTGTTGAGAGGTATTGATAATCAGTATTCGTTAACCCTGTTATTTTGTTGTTATGGTGTGAGGTTTTTCCCCCTCTTGACTTGCTGGTCTAGTATTACATATTCCTTGTGCTTTCCTGAATGTGGTTAACCTCTTCATGAAATGGAAGTTTCTCGTTTCTTTAAAAACTCAATTGGGTCATGTGATGTCTTTCTGGAAGCTGTCTTGTGAGAGGGCACGTGATGTTTTGCTGAAAACAGACATGTGAGAGGGCATGTGATGTCTAGAAGGAATAAAAATAGAACCCCACAGACAATGAGATGACACTTTGCGTTGCTACACCATGAAATACTTCACTGGTCTTTACTTTGTGTAGAGAGATGTGCCAGAGAACCTCTCGTGGTATTCTGGTTGATTCTGGATGCTTCCACTGACTCATGCTAATTCAGCAGAGCCTTGCTGGATTGGACCACTGCTACTGATTTGTGTTACTGTTTGGTGTTTGCTATTGGACAGAACTGCTGGTATTCTGACAAGAAAGAGTGGAATCTCCTCAAGGAACTATGTCTAAACAGGTCAACAAGCCTCTTTTCCTATTAATCTTTTTTTCTCCCCTACCTCTGGTTGGTGGGTTAGAAGGGAAGCAGAAGCATTATGAAGTCTAAATAAAGTAGGTTTCAAAAAAATGTAAGCCTAAAGCTGGACGTGGTGGCGCAAGCCTTTAATCTCAGCACTCAGGAGGCAGAGGCAGGCGGATCATTGTGAGTTCGAGGCCAGCCTGGTCTACAAAGTGAATTCAGGACAGCCAAGGCTACACAGAGAGACCCTGGCCCGGAAAAAAACAAACAAACAAAACGTAAGCCTATATATTCAGATCTAGCACCTTCTGTAGAGCTTTGGATTTATAGATAGATTTGATAAATACTGCTTACATTAGGTTTCCTTGTGGAATGTCTTTCTTTCTTTGTCGTGATAGTTTCACTGGTTATAATAGTCTGGGCTGGCATCTTGTGATCTTGCCGAGTCTAAAGAACATCAGTCCGTATTCTTCTGGTTTTTAAAGTCTTCATTGAAAACAGTTATCATAATGGTTCTGCCTTTTTATATCACTTAGTTTTTCTCCCTTGAAGCTTTTAATATTCTCTTTCTTTGTTATTTTGAGTATTATATGTTGTGGGGAATTTCTTTTCTGGATTTGCCTGTTTGGTGTAGTGTTCTGTGCATTTCTTGTACCTTGATAGGCATGTCCTTCTTTAGGTTAGGAAATTGTCTTCTATGATTTTGTTAAAAATATTTTCTGTGCATTTAACCTGGATTTTTTTTCTCCTTCCTCTATTCCTATTATTTTTAGATTTAATCTTTTCATAGTGTCTCAGGTTTCCTAGATGTATTCTGCCTGGAATGTTTTAGATTTAACATTTTCTTTGACTGTGGTGTCTTATTTCTTCTATGTTTTCTTAAATATCTGAACTTTTCTCTTTCATGTCTTGTACTCTATTTGGTGAGGCTCACCTCTGAGGTTTTTGTTTGATGTCTTAAACTTTTCATTTCCAGTTTCACTTCAGTTTGGGTTTTCTTTAGTGATTCTATTTCTTTGTTAAATTTTTGTTTCATGTTGTGAATTTTTTCATTATTTCAATTACTGCTTTTGTCTTCATGGACTTTATTAGGGTTATAATAGCTATTTTTGTCCTTGTCATATTGTGGCTCATGTGTATTGCATTTCTCAGGGCCTACTATAGTAGAATTAGTGAGTTATGATGGAGTCATATTGCCTTGGATGTTTTGTTTTTGCAGTGGTGTCAAGGCATCTGGGGTTGGGATAATTGTGATTCTAGCTGTTGATATCTAGGTCTTGTCCTTGTTGGGTGGTTGTTCAATTCATTAGTTTCCATTGACCTCTCTGGATCTTAGAAAAGTGTGATGGTTATGGACTGCCTGATACAGAATGCATCTGCAGGTTGTTGGGTGGCAGTGAGGAATAGAAGCAAGCAATACGGAAGGTGGAGAGGAGGTTCAGGAGAAAACCAGAGGGATCCTGCTAACACCCAGAAGCCAGGTCCACAGAGCTAGGAAGAGGGGACCCTGCAAGTGTGCAAAGAATCATCTGGAGATACAGGCATGAAGGAGCCAAGGGAACCCTGGGTCTGAACTGAGAGGTGGAACTTTTGGAGAATATCGTTGGAGTGAGAGGAGGAGAACATTTAAGCAGATTGTTACTGAGCTGAAGGCGAGAATGAAGAAAGTATAATGGAAGACAGGAGGGAAAGTATGATTTATCTACCTGAGCAGGGGCCAGGCTGACCATTGGAGTCCCATTTGGAGAGTATCAGAGTATTAAGGGTTGACATGAGGAACTGGGGCTGGACTCGAAGCAGGGATGAGAGGGTCCACGGAAGGAAGAAAGCTGGGTCCATCCCAAGGCTTGGCAGAGTCCCCTGAGTAGAGTGGGAAGACAGGCCCCTGCAAGAAATCTGCTACAGTTCTGGGCATGAGATTGGAGAAATTGTAAGGGAGGAAAGAAAAGAGAATGAAGCTCACCTACTTGGTTCCCAGCCCCTGTGTGTTTGTTTTTGAGAGATAACCTCACACTACAGACCAAACTGACAAGGAGTTCACTGCATATCCCAGGCTGAGGAGGTGGCTCGGTGCCTAAGAGTGATAGTTCACAACCACCTAAACTCCAGTTTCAGGAGACCTGATACCTTATGGCATCCACAGGCACCGTTTTTTCTATTTCTGGGGTTTGTATGTATCAGTTTTTGGTTTCTTTGATTTTTTTTCCCCCAGCGGACTGGAGGCCTTGCTGCTGCTGCTGCACTCTCTCTTCTCTCCCCCCCTCCCCCCCTCCGTGTGTGTGTGTGTGTGTGTGTGTGTGTGTGTGTTTGTGTGTGTCGGAAGGGGTGTCTTCATAATCAGGAAGCTGTGAGTTGCTTTAGAAACTGTAGTTCTTCTCTGAATGAATAGAACTAAGAAACTGCTCTGTCATGTTGTTTTCTATACAAGTTCATGGTAGATTAAAATAAATTCTGCCCCACTTGCTACACCATTTGTTGAAGTTATTTTTATAAAACTGTGTTTGTTTCTCTTAGCTTCTCTCTTAACCCAGATATCACACAAATAATTGAGACTCTTTTATATTTGTGTATAATAAGCCTCACAACACAGTCTTGAGCAGTTTAAGGGTTGTTTTCTGTTTGTTTGTTTGTTTGTTTTTGTTTTTTGTTTTGGTTTGTTTTTTTGTTGTTTTGTTGTTTTGTTTTGGTTTTTCAAGACAGGGTCTCTCTGTGTTAGCCTTGGCTGTCCCGGACTCGCTTTGTAGACCAGGCTGGCCTTGAACTCACAGTGATCCATCTGCCTCTGCCTCCTGAGTGCTGGAATTAAAGGCGTGCGCCACCATGCCCGTCCCTTAAGTCTATTCTTAACCCTCTGTGTTATCCTGACTCCATCTTTGCCACAATCCCCATTACTTACTTTTTAGTTCTTTTGTTGCTCCAGTTGAATTTTCCTCATCTCTTCTGCACCTCTCTACTTGTCACTGAATCCCCAGCTTCCTCTTCTAACTCCTCCTCCTCTGGCTGTCAGGAAGTCCAAGCCTATTCTCTCCCCTGGTCAGTGATTGGCTGTATGCTGCTTTATTGGCATATACTAGAGAACAGCCGGGGAGTAGTGTTTACACAACATTGAGACAGAAATAAGAATTTAAACTATGTAATAACATTATGCCTACACATTGGCTGAGTAAACCCTTTCCTTTCCGGGTTGCTTTGTTTATGGTGTTTCATCATGGCAGTACTAACCCTAACTGGGCAACAAAAGTTTTAGCTAGTTTTTTTAAGACTGGGCAGTACTCCAATTTTCTTTAGCCCCCCACCCCCAAATTGAAACTACATGCCATTCCCATGGTGGGGTGATGGGTTTTGGTCATTCTATGGGTAATAGATGTTTCTTATTGTTTTAAAGGGGCCAGAAATAAGAATGATAAGTAAAAGGGTAGACTGTTGAATCTACTTTTAGACCAAAGAACATTAATAAGCAAAAAATCTTATATTAGTATAATATTTTTATATTGGTATAGAATTAAGATTAGATTTTGTTAGAACATACTAAGGTACTATACCTGTGTAATTCTTAAAAATACAATGTTAAGTTCCAGTCATTTTGAAAACTGCTTTTATAAACTGCTTAGGATAAGTAAGAAATGCATATTAGCCATTAGACAAGGCAACTATTGGTCATTTTAGATACTAGTTTAGTTAACTATAAAAATATGTTTCCTAGTTTAATAGATAAAAACAGGAGAAACAAGCAACTCAGATAAGAGAGATGGACAGATGGTCTTCAAAAACTCCCCAGAGAGCTACAGAACATGACATTTAAAGATTTTTATTAACTTAAGGCTTTTCCAACAACGACACAGATTGCAGCACCCCTGTTCCACTTCAAAGAGCATCAAAGGCTTCGTATGTGGCACCGGGTGAGAAAGGGCTCGGGCCGGTTCTCTGGCTCTGCCCTCTGCAGCGCACACAGCTTGTCTTCTAGACAGGGGCCAGCTGCATTCCACAGCTGCTGCTGTTCTCGGCTCTCATCCTATAGCACTGCTGTCTCCAAAAGGCTGGGGTCTCTTACTGCAGCCAGGCTAACTGGGCTGCGCATTCATCAATAGCCTCTCCTAGGCTTTCCTCGTGCTGCTCTCTATGACCCCTTCATGGCTTCAAAACCAGTATGACATGGGGGGCTCTCACACTTCCAAGCCCATTTGCCAGCACAAGGTACCACCTTGGCTGCCTCTAGAACAGAGTTTCTGTGTGCTAACTCACAGAAAACAGCTGCTGGAAGACTTCACCTCAATGATACTGGGTTCTCCTTAATGACTGCTAATTTCTCAGGTCCAGCTAACGATTATCAGTTATCCCTGTAGAGCAAAGGTTTCACATCATTGGTGCTGGTCTCTTGTTCATCACTTCTGAGGATCCAGCTCCAGATGCCCAGACAGCACACATCCTTCACACACATGGTCTGAAACATCACAGGCCAGTTGACCATCTCTGCACTGTTCTCAACAGTTCTTTTCTTCCAACTTCTATGGAACAGCGTACTGAGACCTCGACACTTAATGACTTTTAGTTCCAAAGTCCTTTCACAGTCCTCCCCCAAAACCCATGGTCAGATCTCTCACACCAATACCCACCTCCTGGCACTATTTTCTCTCTTAGGGTTACTATTGCTGTGAACTATGTAGCATACATGCCCACCTTGAGTTTCTCCCAATAAGGTCCACCTTCTGTCTCCGCTATCCCTAATGGTACCTACCATCAAATCATGATGAATGTCAGTGGGTTGATGCTTCAATCATTTCAGAGCTTTTATGGTCTAATCACTTCTCAATTATGGTATCCACCAGCTGGGACTGCACCTGCAGCGTGTGAGGCCTTGTGGGAGAGTCTGACCCACCAAACTGTAAGAAATGTGTTCTTGTCTGGCTTTCCCCACTTGGAGTTGTCTCTTGCTAACTCTAGCCATTCTAAGGTGGTCCCAGTGAAGGACCAGCATCTTTTGTTAAGACTCTCAGTGCCCTCACCTGGCTTTCCTACTCTTCACTTCAAGCCACTAAGAATCTGGGAGAATCTTCTGGCCCAGAAGGGAGAAAGCCTAAACTTAGGCTCAAGGATTTGAGCAGCCTTCTTGGAATTCAAGCTCCTGCACAATCCTGGTTGGACCACTCGAAATAGCCCACTTGGCTTTCCAGACTCTCGGGTATCCCCTGACAGCACTGGCCACTTCTCCAGACCTCTCAACCCATCTCATTGCCAGCTCCTTCTCTGTTTCTATTCTCTCTCCTTAGCAAGGGAAGGTGCCTTATACAGTGCTGTGCTGGTATACCTGCCCTCAGCTGCTGTGAGAGATGTCAGCAATCGCCCTGTCACTGATTGTGACTTCAGAGGCTTCTGACTATGAGCCCTGCTGGCCCAGAGCCATGAGGGTTATGGCTCTCTTGGTGGCCTGGCACCCAAAACCATGGCCAGTGTCAACCCCTGTGATGTCACTTAAGACTATGGACCAGTGTGCAGCTCTTGGTTTCCTTGCTCCCAGAACACCCTGGACCCAGGCCTCCCATCTGACCAGGGTCTGAGTGTAACAGCAGGGCCCAGCCACGGGGCCATTTGCAACTTCCTGGGCAGAAGCAGTCCTGGACCTTTGTGATCCAAGCCCTAATCATTGTCACATTCGAGATTTATGACAGTCTACCTGGTAAGCTCCAGCAGCCAGTGTGGCCATGAAGGATAGCCCCATGGCAGTTAGTGAAGTTTTTGGAGGTTGGTCTTGATGTATTTTGGTGCTGATTACTGCTTTCTGTCTTTGTGCCCCAAGTAGTGCTATGCAACCTTGCCTAAAAACATATTCCTAATAAAAAGCTGACACACTTGGGCAGTCAAATGAGATAGCATGGCTAAGGTTCCCGGGCTTTTAGACAAAGAGGAAGGAGGAGACAGGATGCAGGAAGGAGGAGGAGAATGGCCATTGGATAGGAATAGAGCCATGTGGCCCACGTGGAACTCTGAAGCTTCACGTGCAAAGAGATGCAGAGTATTATCAAGATTATGGATGGGAGCTAGCACAAATAGAAATAAAAATAATAATAATTATTATTATAATTATTATTATTATTATTATTATCATTATTACTAGTAGTAGTAGTAATAGTAGCAGTAGTAGTAGTATTTTGGTTTTTTGAGACAGGGTTTCTCTGTGTAACAGCCCTGGGTGTACAGGACTCACTTTGTAGACCAGGCTGGCATCAAACTCACAGAGATCTGCCTGCCTCTGCCACCCAAGTGCTGGGATTAAAGGTGTGCACCATTACACAAGGCAGATAAATTATCAGAAGCACATGGAATGGCATGGAGACTGGGATTTATTGGGGGAAAACCTAGGAGGTGATGCCTGCCTTGCCCCAGACAAAGGCTTATTATAAAATAATCAGGTGTCTGTTTTCATTGACTGCTAGTGGATTAGAAAATACCACCATAATAATAATTACATGTCTTATGATAAGCATTTTTGGGCCTTACCTTTAAATTAACAACAACATGAAGTTACAGTTACTGCTGCAAGATGGTAGCAGGGACACCTTGAATGAGCGTCACGGAGTTGAAAGATTCCCTGAACTCTGCAGTGGCCCCTACAGGATGGAAGCCGCAGCTGGGATCGGCCAGCTGACAGGGCCATCCTGAAAATGGAAGGCAGGAAGCCAGGAGAGACTCCTGCCACCTCCTTGGTCCTTCCAGGCTGTCTGAGCTATTCTGGAAGCCCAGTATCCCTAACTATTCTGTGGAGTGAATGGAACCACCATCTGGTACTCTTTCTCTTCCCATGAAAACTGGACTGACGACAATGCTGCAAGCCCGACAGATGCCACTCATGACTTCCCACTCTTGCCTCTACTCTGACACCCTCCTCTTGTTTTGCAGCCATGGTTGAGAGGGACACAGCCTGACTCCCTCGATGATGGATTCAAACAGCCCCAAGAAGCCCCGCCGGCATAAGAAACACAAACTCAAGAGCCTGGAGCGATTCGCCAATAGGTTTCCTTACAGGTACACAATGCTCAGCTCTCTTGAGAGCCCCATGTTGCCCCAGGTCCCCAGAACACATAAGGTGTTCTGAAGAGCTGGAGCTAGGAGGGGAGACTCTAGTTAAAGCAGTGAGCATGGGGGCCAGACACATAGAAAGGTCCAGGTGTGAACTCCTGTGGGTGGCGGGCAGTTACAGGCACTTAACCATTCATGGGCCCTTCTAGGTTTTCTTGGTTGACGGAGTCCAGGCCAGTGTCCCCACAGTCTTGGAAGGTCAAGAAAAACCCCCTGAAGGACCAGCTGCCCTTACAGAAGAAGCTGGTGCCAACACGGTCCATCCCCTTGCCAGGGTAAGTGCCTGGACTTGGGTACCTTTGATGGCCACACACAGACAAATGTGCCTTGTTGACATCACCCCCACCCCAT
Source organism: Acomys russatus (assembly GCF_903995435.1). NCBI lineage: Eukaryota > Metazoa > Chordata > Mammalia > Rodentia > Muridae > Acomys > Acomys russatus. The sequence continues at coordinate 18,425,546 of NC_067149.1, forward strand.
ACAGGGAGACCTCAGCCATCTTCAGGCAGGACCTCTTACAGCCAGCAGACACATGACTACTGTGCTCCATCCTAAACAGAGGCACAGGAAGCAAGAGATTGCACCAGGTTGCAGTGTTGCCTGTACACAGGGATGGTGAACCAACTTCATCCTGAGGGAGTTTCAGGGTCAGGTGTCAAAGGAGTATCCTGGCACCCCGGACCCACCTCAGTGCCTCAGCCCCTCCCACAGAGCCCACAGTTACTGTTCAGTCACTGTGTGTTAGCTCTGGCCAGTCACCAGGATGTCCATCTACTCCACAGTACACCCAAAGAGACAGTGCACACACGCATGTACTCATGGATACACACACACACACACACACACACACACACACAGAGAGAGAGAGAGAGAGAGAGAGAGAGAGAGAGAGAGAGAGAGAGAGAGAGAGAGAGAGAGGGAGAGAGGAGGAGAGGCGAGAGAGAGGGAGAGCGGAGAGGAGAGGAGAGAGAGAGAGACTTTGTGCCCTTTATCTGGCTGCCTGAGAAAGAATTTTCTGGCATCTAAACCAGACCTCCTAACTGAATCCATGGGGGATTTGCTGTTGAGGCTGTGGTCAGAAAACCACTAGGTCTCTGCACCTCTGTCTCCCTTTCGGCAGAATGGAAGCAGCTCAGATCCAGGGTAGGCTGCCAAAGTCCAATCTAACCATGTTAGAGCCAGAGGTGGTGTTGGGGCTGACCCTACATGATCCGAACCGTGTCTGGGCCAACAGCTGGTAGGGAGTGGCCAAGCTCCCAGGGGGAAGGCTAAGGGTACTGTAATCCCATCCTGGGCAGGAAGAACAGAGAGCCAAGAAGCCCATACAGTGACAGATGTTTGAGGGAGCTCTTGATACGATGGGTCACAGTGAGGCCAGCCCAAGAGAAACTTCTGGGCAGCACCGAGGCTAGCCACTGTGGGAAATTAGTCCTTTCCTCGGCTGGAGCTGGGGCTCCCAGCCAGGGCTCAAGAGCTAAGAAAAGGATGTGGGGCCCCAGTAGCCTACCACCTTAGAACAGATAAGCAGGGTGCAAGTGGGAGAGGTCCCTTGCCTGCTTCTTGCTGGGAGTCCAGTCAAGAAAGCCAGTTGTGGGATCCAGAGCACAAAGACAGGAGAAGAGTGAACAAGAAACAGGTTAGAAGGGAACTGCCCTTGCAGGTGCCATAAGGTGAAAGAGAGCAGGGAGCCCACCTAGGGAATATGTGAAGGCAGCCTCAGGCACACCTGGAGCTCTACCAGTGGAGGCAAAGAAGTATTAGGAATCTGCTGTGTCCAGCTTGGTTTTCCAAGGCCAGAAGAGCAGGTGACAGGAGCAGTGTGTGAGTTGCTTCCTGGAATCTTTCTGGCAGTCATTGGCTACAGAGACTGTGTATTGGGCTGGGACAGTCCTGGCTGGAGAACCATCTGTCACGAGCCTTCCCAGATATGGCCTTGTCTGCCCTGGCTGGTTGCAACTTGCAGGGTTCCCTGGGCCAGGTGTGGTTTTATTTACTGTGTGGTTTCTCTAGGGTCGCTTCTTTGGACTTCACAAGGCCATTCTGCTTCCTATCACCACCCCCACATCCCCCGTTGGGTAAACTCTGGGAGCTAAAATTACTGAACAGTCGTTTCCCTAAACAAGACCTTCACAAGCTGCCTCCTCAGGCCCGTGCTAACCAACGCTACACCAGTGGGACTTCAGGACCATCTGTGAGCTTTTCCTAGAACATTCGTTTTCCATGGCTCCTTTCTCAGCCACCTTCCTTCTGCTCCAGACAGCTGCCTCAGGATATTTGTAAAGGGATCAGCCTCGTAGGCCACCCCAAACCAGGAATGGCCCATCCCCTAGACAAAAAGACCATACTGCATCAATAAAGTTTGCACGTTCAAATCCCATTTCTGCTTGGACTGGTCAATTTGCCTCTAGTTTCTCATCTTTAAAGTGAGTATAATATTTAATCATGGGGCCTTGAAGTAAAGATTAAAAAGGTGCAAAGGACACTTCTAGAACCTTATCCAAATACATGCACATGTAAATCGAGGCAATAGAACAATAATGGTAGCCATTTTAGTAGTTGGAAATAGCAAGTGTGCGAAGCCAATTAAACACCTGTTAGGAGGCACTGCTGACTTCTCAAAGCTACACCCACAATCTTAGGCAGCCATTGAAAGAAGGAAGCAACTATGTATTGATCTGGAAATGATCTACAAAGTATATTTTTAAAGCATAGAAGTATTTGAAATGCTGCTGAATATTAAAAATGGGTGTGTGTGCATGGTCTGTATATGCTGCCTGTGAGGGGACACGTTGGCATGTGAAAGGACATGTAGAGGGAGCATAGTAGTGTGTCGGTACCTCATAAGAGGGCATGTGTAACCATCATCAGCATGAATGCCCTGAGGGGGTGGCAGCACAGCATCTCAGGGAGTGGCGTTACAGCTTCAGCACAGATAGGTTCCATCAGGGGCTGTGTGGAAGCTGAGTTGACCAAGGTGAGGGATGGAGAAACAGGATATACCTAGCAGAGGGTAGAGATCACAAGCCCCAGCCTCTCACCCCACAGTTGGCCTAGAAGGATGGAGCTTTGGTCTTGGGTTGCTGGGGAAGACTCCATGTTCCTCCCGTGGCGAGAAGGGCAGACTGGAGCAAGAAGTTATACATGTAGCCAGCAGCAACAGTGGCAATTCCTTCCCTGGTCCCTAGAGGCGAGGGACCTGCACACAGCCTCATGGCTGCTCTCATACAGTGCCCTGAAGGCCTCAGGCAGGGAGAACCCAGTCTGAGCAAAGGACACAGGTAAATATGACTAAGCAGGCAGACCCTAGGGCCCCTCTGAACCCCACAGATGGGGGTCAGCCTTGCCTGCTCTGTCAGCTGCCTGAGGTTTTTTCTTTACTTAGATAGAAATCTGAGTGGATGAGAAGAAACTCTCTAGTGCTGGCAATCCCAGTCCTTGGGTGCCTGAGGCCCAGAAGCTGGACCAGCCCAGCCAGAGGCTGCAACTCAAAAGCCCCTGAGGGCCAAGGGGCTCTGTTGTTTCAGGCTGTAGAATCCAGAGACTCGGGGACTCTGGGTGTGCAGGCTGGGGAACTGTTTCCCTGGACTTTAGCCAGCAGCCTGGCACCTAGGTAGTGGTTGTAACCTTTAGCTTCTGGCAACAGGCAGCAGGCAGCAATGTCTACAACTGTCACATGTGTTGCGTATCCGAATCCTCTGCGCCTACAGTGTGCCCCGCCATCTTTACAGCCACTGTCTTCAGCCCTTGGCCCTCTCTCTACAATCCAGTGTCTCCTCTTCCACAGCTTCTGCTCCTCATTGGTTTTTCTAAGCTGCCCTCTGGAGCTCCAGCCGCCCACTTGCTGCCATCGGCACCTCCCCCCCCCCCCCCCCCGCAGCCCCTGTGTGCTCCGATCTGCCTGCCACTCTGTGTTCTCGTGCCATTCAGAGACACAGTGAAGTTACCCAAGATCTGGCAGGTAAATGGCCCAGGGAGGCAGAGAAACTCCCCAGGGTGAAAATGTAGCAAAACACATTTATTCAAAACAAAACAAAACAAACAAACAAACAAAAAACCATGGCCTTCCCATCTTCCCAGCATGCTGGTAAAAACTGATACCATATTGGATCCTGGCCTCTGCTGACACAGGGAAGACCCAGCATCTTGCAAGACTGAGACCAAAGGTAGGCCAGCCAGGTAGAGGTGGAGTGGTACAGCTCTGCCATCCTGTGACTGCTGGGATGGCAGGCAGCTCATATTGACTCCTAAGCAGTGCCTGCTGACAGGAATGGCCATGTCCCATGGCATCGCTTCTTTCTGGCCATGTCTGCCCTTGACAGCCTGAGTGAAGACAGATAGGCACAGGGATGGACATCATGCCACACTGAACCAAACCGTGGCATTCTGTCTTGTAGCACCAAGAAATAGCCTTTTGCAACCAAAACCAAAAGCCAAACCCGGGGTCCTGAGGAGCCTGTCATCTTCAACAGAAGATAGGAATCAAAAGGAAAGGCAGAAGCAGCTACATGTGTGGTCACCTGAGGCAAGCGGTACCCAACCCAGTCGGTATGAGTGTGGCCTGTGTATAGCATCTTGGTCAGGTCCAGTGGGTAACGTAAACCACTGGGGTCTCCAGTCCACACTACCGGGTTCATTGCAGACCTCCTGGTGACCTCCTGGTCACAGCAGCCAGAGGCTGTTACCTACCGCCCCTATTGCAGCCGCAGGTAGGAGGGGGCAGAGTAGTTGAAGAGCAGAAAGTCCATCTTATAGAGGTCATAGAGGCGGCGCTGATAGAAGGGGCTGATGTCCTGGAAAAGGCGCCGGGCCTGGTCACGCGTGGGGTTCTTCTCAGGCCTCCGGGGCGGAGTAGGGAAACGCAGACCAGGCTCTCCCACCAGGTCTAGCAAGAAGGCGGCATCATCCGCCAGCGTCTCGAACTTGCCCACCACGTCGTAGCGCACTAGGCATGGGTGGCACAGCGCGTGCGCGCGCTCCCAGTGTTCGTTGAAGGGCTCATAACGGCGCGTGCGTGGGTCAAGCAGGTAAGCCAGGAACTCGGCAAAACGCACATCGTGACCGCGGGCTAGCGCGTCGGGGTGCGCGTGTGGTCGTAGGCGGCGCACGATGCGGGTACCGTAGCGCTGCTGGAAGACAGCGCTGTGTGGCTGCGCCAGCTTGTTGAGGTAGGCGGACGCTAGGCGCTCGAAGGGCTCCCTCACGAAGAGAAAGGCCAGGTAGTCACGCAGCTTCTGGTTGACCTCGGCCGGTGAAAAGTCGGCCAGCGAGGGCAGCAGGCCGGGTGCGTGCGCCTCGTGCGCAGGAATTGCGCCCGGGTCCCCACGACCTCGCAGCGCCAGCAGCACGCGCTTCCAGTTGGTGCAGGCCACCTTGGGCACGTAGCAGTACAGCAGCTGATGCGCATCGTCCACCAGGACGTGTCGCAGGTCCTCCGGCTGCAGCAGGCGCTGGCGTCGTGTGTGGCGACTGCAGGCCCGGCGCAGCAGCTCGCGCCGCTGGTGGTGCACCTCGGCCATAGGGGAACGCAGACCCTGCAGGTGACAAGGGACAGAGGCAGGGTTCACAGCATATAACTGCATACACACGTAGACCATCTGCTCTCCACTGTGCGTTTAATTTCTGCCGTCTCATTGTATCCTTCCTACTTCACCTAGCATGGACATCAGAAAGACTGTGCCCTAGCTATCCTTGGGGCACAGCCATCCCTTGACAATAGCCATTCAGCAGCTTGTAAGACAATGGGCTTTTATTTGTACGGTGGTTAAATAAACATTAATTCTGCATTAATAAACGGACACATTGGTTTGGACCTTGATTTATGCTCCCCCCCCCCCCCAGCAAAGCTTTTCATTTTATGTGTATGGGTATTTGTGTGCCATGTGCATGCAGCGCCCAGAGAGGCCAGAAGAGGGCGTCAGATCTTCTGGAACTGGAGTTACAAATGGGACTGAACCAAATTTGTGAGTGCTGGGAATTGAACCTGGGTCCTCTACAAGGGCAGTGAGTGTTCTTACTGCTGAACCATCTCTCCAGACCAGCAACAGCAATGTTTAATCTTAGTGCTTGGTCAGGAAGCTTGACCTTTTCCTAGCCCATCTTTCCTCTGTGAAGAAACAAAAAACAAACACAAAAACAAAAACAAACACACAAAAGCCCAGCCCCCAGCATTTATCTGGCACTTCCTGTATGCCGAACAGTGTAACTCTATGAATTAAGTCCTATTAAGAGGACCATGAATGTGGTCCACTCAGCCAGCCTGTGCCCCAGGCTGTGCTTAAGACTAGCCCCTACCACCATTCCTCTTCCGTTATTTTGAGACAGAGGAAGGGCAATCTCCTAGGGTGCAGGGCACTGTTAAAATCTATTAAAGTTACTTTCAGTGTTAATGATAATTGTACCATTCTCCTGGTGTACATTTTTCTGAAAATAATCGAAGTCATTGGGGAATGAGTAATTAACTGCCCTTATGCCAGCATGAACCATCTTGAACATTCTGCTGTCACCATGAGAAAACTGTGCAAAGACCACAGCTGCTTCCCCCAGCTGCTGAAGGCACAGCTTCAGCCAAGGGGTGAAACATTGTTTCAGGCTTTTGTTAGCAAGTGTCTGTTCTCATCATCTGTGCTCCCTGTGCCTCTCTCCCCTGCCAGCAGAAGGGCTGCTCTGACTGGTCTAAGGGAAAAGTCTATGATTGGTCCAAATTCAAACCTTTTGGTCTGTGGCTGGTGCTAAACAACCAAATGGCTGTTCTTGGGCTGTGTGAGTGGACTGCTTCTCCTGAGGACCTCTGCACTGCCCCTGCTGGTGCAACATCGGGCCCTTCTCCAGATGGTCTTTTCTTGCCTACTTTCTGTAGTGTAGGCTGAGATGGAACAGGAAGAAGGGCCGGAGAGACAGCTCAGTCAGAGAAGTGCAGCGGTTGCAGCAGCCTGAGCAGAGGCACGGGCAAGGCAGCCAGCCGTCTGGCAGCTGAACAGTTGGAGAATGGCCAGGGCAGGGAAAGACCACAGAGAGGGTGAAGAGCTGGGCCTGAAGAAGGGTGGAAAGCTTAGAGAGTCAGAGAAGGGGAAAGTGCATGTCCTGCTTGCTGGAAAGTTCTAGAAGGCTACCAGGTCTTTACTCCCAAGACTCTCAGATGCAATCCTAAGCAGTGTGATGTTGGCTCATGTAAGGGGTTAGGGAACCCTGACCTTCTGCACGGACACAGGAGCAGCAGCATTAGGAAGATTAAGGGTCTTGATACCCGAGGCCTGATATAACACGCGGGGCACTACCCACTGCTGCACCCCACCTGCCTACCCATAGTTCACAGCTGCCAAACAACTAAAAAGGCATATGCACACAGACATTTGTGCCTGAATGTTTGTCGAAAAAAACTAAAGTTCCTCATCTGACAAATGGATAGATAGTATATGATATCTCCACAACAGGATATTGTTCAGCCATTAAATGGAATGAGAGTGTGATAAACACTACAACACAGATGAACCTTGTAAGCATTATGTTGGATGAAGGAAGTTAGACATAAAAGGCCAACTATTGTATGACTCCTTTTTTTTTTTTTTTTTTTTTTTTTTCTGACATAGGGTAACCCTGACTGTCCTGGAACTTGCATTGTAGACCAAGCTGGCCTTGAAGTCACAGAGATCCTCCTGCCTCTGCCTCCCAAAGACCACTAATATAGGCATAGTCTCTCTTGGAACAACGCAAGTGTTCTTGAATTAGACCGTGGTGAGGCCACACAACCTTTTAAGAGATGAAAACCACTGAAGCAGCCATTTTAAGAGGGAATTTATGTTAGTCATTTCTCAGAAAGTCAAAGACCTTCAAGCTCAGAAGTGGAAATGTTGGAGCCCCACCCCCCCAGCATGAGACCATGGGTGCTCATGGCATGGGAGTGTGTGGGTGTGTGTCCACATGCACGTGTTTCTGAGACCTTTAAAAGTATTCTGCAGAATTCATTTAGTGGCTTGACCTTGTGTTTTATGAGGGAGGGAAAAAAAAAACAAAGTGTCTCAGAAAGAATGAGTGGAGGGACATCTATTCTTTTCCTTTAAGTGATGGCGGAGCCCCAGGATCCACAGGCTGGGCCAGGCGTTAGAGCAGGTGGGAGGGCACTGGTGATGTAATGTGGGGGTCCTATGTCAGGCATCATGCATGAGTTAGTTCCAAAGGAGGGCTAAAGCAGAGAGGTGAGCAAGCAGAGAAACACACCTTGAATGAGAGAAAGTGATGGAAAAGTGAAAACGCATTTGCTAAGAGCTTGCCTGGAAGCCCACATAAGGACCAGGGCCCGCCTGAGGAGACTTGTGCTGTACTGAACTTTCACAGTTCTGTATCACCACATCACCATGCCAAGTTCAGCCATGGCCCTGGGGTCTGTGGGCTCTGAGACGATCCTGTTCTTGTCATCAGAAGTGGCCTCAGAAGCCTGGCTGTCCTCGGAGCCCCACAGGCCGGGCTGGCTTCAACCTCCTGACAGTCGCAGTCTTTGTAGAGTTACACCAGCCATTGACTTCTTAGCTCACCTCCCGCCTCATCAGCTAGCCCTCAGAAGATGCCTAGGGTGAGCCAGGCATCACAAAAGGGTGAAGGGTGGGCATGTGGCCTAGCTCTGAGAAAAGAGATGTGGGGAAGTTGGCCAGTTGCTCCTCAGAAAGACTTTCCCTTAGGATACAAAACAAGAGGGCATGGGGTTGCGGGGGAAGGATATCTACCCACCCCACCCTGGGACCCTCTTCAGTTAGGATGGCAGTCATCTCGAAGTCATGAGCATACAAATTTATAGCAGAAGTAACACTCAGAGGATGACAGAGGACAATATGCCACCACTGCTGTCCCATGGAGTTGCTGGCCTCTGTCAACACCACTGTTGTTTACAGACTCGTGAATTCTAAGACAGTCAACACTGTCTCTACAAATGACAAAACCAAGGCCTGGGAGAAGTGAGGTGCCTGAGGTCATGGTATTTTGTGGGGAGGCTGACTCTTAAACTTAGGGCTGCTGGGACTCCACAGCTGGTGCCACATCCTGCACTACAGCTCTCGTCCCTCCCAGGGAGCTTCCTGACTGCCCAGCTGACTCGAGTCTTTATGAGCTCCATGACTTCTGCAGGGTCCTCAGCCCCTTGCTTCAGTTTTCCCATCTGTAAACAGACATAATGGTAGACCTGCGGTTTGCCTAAGTAGGTGAGTACACGGCCCAGGATAAGTCCTTGTCCCCTGACACTACTGTTGTTGCCATTTCTCCAGTGGCCAGGCATATGGCCTGGAACGACTTGACTCCAACAGTCTCTGGGTCCGGGACTGTGAGGACCCATCTGCCCCTCTGAAGGCTGCAGAGCTAGTGGACTCTGGAACCCCAAGAGCCTGTCGTGTCACCCCACACACACCCCACTGCTCAGCGTGCAGCCAGGGAGGGGTAAGCTAGCATCCTCTTTCCTCTTTTAACCAAGACTTCCTTATCTGAAACCCCAGGGAGTGGGTAGATTCAGCAAACAGCCCCACCATTCCCCACACAGCAATCCAAGGGAATTTTCTTTTTTTTTTTTTTTCTTAAGATTTATTTATTTTCTTTACATATATGAGTGCTCTATCTACATGTACGCATGCATGCCGGAAGAGGGCATTAGATCTCAGTATAGGTGGTTGTGAGCCACCAAGTGGTTGCTAGGGATCGAACTCAGGACCTCTGGAAGAACAAATAGTGCTCTTAACCACTGAGCCATCTCTCCACAAGGAATCTTCTGACCCTGCTGCTCCTTCTTAAAATCCTCCATGGCTCGGCATTGCCCTTGTCACCATTTGGGCCCTGTGCCATGATGGCTGCCTTCTAGGCTCACCACAGACAACTTCTGTACCCTCCTTGCTACCAGGCTGCTGGCCTAGCTGTTCTCTGTGGTTCTTGCTTTTCCTCTCCAGGTCACACTACGAGCCCCTTTCTCAGGGAGCAGCCTCTCCTCATCTTTGCCAGAATCCTCTTCGAGTTCCCTGTAATCCCCTCTGCCCCCTCAGCGCACCACTCAGTCTCTTGTCATTGTAACTGCTGGTCACACTACTCCCTACCTGGATGTATGGTCTGCTCTGTGAGGGCAGGAGCCCAGCCAGCTGACAGACACAAAATCTCAGCACAAGAGAATGGCTTGCATACAGTAGGTGCTCAGTACATGCTTTCTGTGTGTTTCTTTGGCTATGAGCCAAGGTGGGGTCTCCTAATGGTATTCAGTCAGTCCTACTTGTATGAATTAGACTGAGTTGTTTTGTTTTGTTTTGTTTGGGATTTTGTTGTTGTTGTTGATGATGATGATTTGGTTGATTGGTTGCTTACTTTATAATGGTGACATTCAGAAGGAGCCACTGCCAGTTTTAAATATAGACTTTTTTTTCTGGGCTGGGGTGACACTCTGTATAGATCTCTCCCTGTAGGAGGAGGGGACAGCGAGTCTTCCCAGATGATGCACGCCATCACTAAGAGAGCCACTATATCTGCAGTGTGCTATACGGCCAAGTGGCTGAGCATCAAGGGTCCCAGGTGTTAGGAGGGTTCTGGCTTAACAATACTTAAGTAGGCTGGGTCCCTTGGGAGCTAACACCATGCTGAGTCAAGGAGTGCTTGTACTGTTGGGTGTGTGAGCACGTCTGAAGCTGTGTGCAGTCCTAGGACAGCCACTTGTTCCATCTGCTTTGAGATGGGGGTTGGGTGGGGGTTTCCTCCAAACATTCCCTTTTTGTTGCTGCATACTAAACTTTGGGAACTTAATGACCATCTACTTGAATTCCTGGGACATGCATAAGTTAATGACCATCTGTTTGGTGGTCCCCTGGGACAGGCATGGCTTAATGACCATCTGTTCACTGGGCTCCTGAGACAACCACGGGGCTGTTTTACTGCCTTGTGTCTGCAGTACATAGCACAAGACAAGCACAGGCCTCAGCTGTGGTGGTGCTGGGGGACGATGGTTGGGAAGCTTGGACTTCCGGGCTAGGCAGGGCGCCCCACTGCCCGTACGGGACAAAGCCTCTGACAGCAGGTACAAAGGAGACTGTGGCTTCCTATCCGAGATGTAAGAGGGCATCCCGGCCACTTACCTGGTCCAGGTCATGCAACATCTGCAGGGGAGTCTTCCTCACTCCTCCGAACAAGCTGGAGCCCAGGGATTTGTTTTCAAATGCTGAAGGGCACAAGAGGAGAGAGAGATGGCTTTAGACAAGATGTGTTTTGGCCAACATATCCAGGACACATTTATGTGACTCAAATCTCCTCCTGGTTCTTATCTTCCTCATGGGGGGTTGGTAGATGGTAGGTACTGGTAGGACAGTGTCCTTGGGGTCATCTTCACCCTTTGGCCCTATACTCCACCACTGGAGAATAGAAAGTACAGGGGACAAGAGGAAAGGAGCCTGCCTGCCCTCTGGGAAGAACACCCAGCTTCATCTTTCTACTCACGCTGTCTCAGGTCTCCCTTCCCCCCTCACCCCCACCCTCCACCCGGCCAGAGATTGAGTCCTGAGGGGTCCACAAGTCTGATGGTTCCCGGCCTCTAGGTCTCAGATGTGAGCATCCAGAAAGGGCTGGTCAGTGGCACAGCCGGGCTTCAGCCTGTCAGAGAGAGGTCACCAGGCTGTGTGAGGCACTGTGAAAGCCTCCAGAAGCCTATGAACCCTGTAGAAGCCTGTGCATGCCAGGAGCTGTGCGTGCTCCTGCGGATACACGCAGCTTTACCACCTGTGTCCAAAACCGGACAGGGAGTCTGTGATTTTTAGCTTTGCATCCTTCAGTGTCCCTAAGTCTCCAGGGCTGTCTGCACACCCCCAGCCTAGGATAAGTGGAGCCACTTGGACCAGGGCTCATTCAGGAAGCTTGTCTTGAGGATGCCCATAGGCACAGCCCTTGAACTTCTCCAGACTCTGCCCAGGGATGGGTTTGTTATCCTGCCACCTTCCTGACAGAGCAGCACCTTCACCCGGGAATGAGCTGCCAGCAGAGGGGACGGCGCTAATACAGCAGTTGGCGTCGGGGCTGCAGTATGCCCTGGTGGTGTCTCTCAACCACAGGGGAGAATGTCTCCTCATCATTCCTCAGGTTAGCTTGTCAATCAAGGCCGCCCAGTACGGAAGTCTTCTTAGAACCTCAGCGAGCAACTAAGGGACCGTGGTTCCCTCTAGGTCTGTGGGCAGGGTCGGGAGAGCAGACTAGGGAGACCACACCATAGAAGTCTGGTCCCCCCACACACACAGCCCTACTTGGAGGCTCCTGACATTCCAGAAACCATGCATCACCCAAGGCCTTCCATTTCCTGGCCAGACCACAGCTGCCTAAGAGTGGGTCCCACAACAGATGCTAAGGGCCGGTGGATGGAGGACGGGCACCATGGGCCCCAGAATAGCTGTGGTCACAGATTATAGGGCTAGACTATCTCCACCCTGCCAATGGAGACCTCAGGGCTCCTGGCCTAGCAACTTCAAGCTGGCTCTAGAATGGATGGGGCAAGCACAGGCATGTGTGTGTGCGTGTGTATGTGTGCTTGTGTGTCTGTGAGTGTGTGTGTGTGCTTGTGTGTGTGTGTGTCTGTGTGTGTGCGCGTGGGTGTGTGTGTGCGTGCATGCGTGTGTGTGTGTGTGTGTGTGTGTGGTGTGTGCAAGTTGATCAGAAAGGGTTACTCTTAAAGTCCATGGGTCCACTCCACTAAGGACCACTGACACTAGTTCTAAACAGGGCCACACTGGAAGCCCACCACTTTCACCCCCAGCCTTTCTTGACTTGCTCCTCAGTCAAGACACCCAGCAAAGAATAGCGAGGGCACAGCCGGTGTGTATAGCCAGGAAGGGGCTTGTACAGAACTGAGACTTCCCCTAACCCCATGGTTCCTCAATCTGTGGGTTGTGACCCCTTTGGGGGTCAAATGACCATTTCACAGGGGTAGCCTAAGACCATCTGCACATCAGATTTATAACAGCAGCAAATTTACCGCTATGAAGTAGCCATGGAAATAATTTTATGGATAGGGGTCACTACAACATGGAAAGCTGTACTAAAGGGTCGAAGCATTAGAAAGGTTGAGAACCACCGGTTAGGGCCTAACCCCAAGCAGCTGAGCAGCTGCAGGGAAGCTAATAATTACCCTGCCTTAGAGAGAGGAGAGGGAAGGGGCAGGAACAGGGGACAGAGTGCCAATAATAGAAGACCGATGGGGACAGCCTTGGACTGCCACTGAGAGGATGTAGTGTGGAGGCAGGGAGCCCGGAAGTGAGACCAGAGCAGGCTTGTGGGGGTGGGAAACAGGCCTGGGACAAGCAGGAATATGGTGACTGTCCAGCAAGGCCACTTCCCTCAGCTCAAAACAGCGTTGTGAGGACCGCCAAGATTTTGGTGCCCAGCCCTAGGTAGACTCAGTGGCCATGCTGGATGAAAGGAATCCTGGAGAAGGTCCCATAGGCCATAACACAGGATCCTAGGGCACACTGGACACTATGTAACTGTGCTGTGTGAAACTAACCTGTGTCCTCCTGTCAGGTGGAAACTGTTACTTTCCCATTTGTCAGATAAGGAAACAGCCCCAGAGGCCAAAACTTTCAAAGCTGACTGGTTCTAAGGACAGAATCCATCAGGTTCCCAGTGTCTGCCTTGCCCAGGTTTCCGCTTGCCAGGCCCCAGCTTGGCTGAACACCCCAGGGCTACACAGGAGTCCCTAAGCTCGGCTTTACCAACTAAGGAGGAAGTAGTGGGGAGGGGCAGGGCACACAGGTCGCAGAGGGTGAAATAACAGCAGGAGACGTCCTTACAGGAACACCAAAGAAAACTCCAAGAAAGCTGACCTCAATCCTCAACCTCTACTTCCAGCAGGAAGGCCCATGCCCCAGGCACAGTAGGACAGGTTACTTTGGGGGGGGGGGATGGGCTAGGGGTGGGGGTGGTTGAGTTCAGCCCCAGTGCACATTGCAACAGCCACATCTTGGTTAATAAGTTCTCACTGTCCTGTTGCAAGACAAACGAACAGAAGCACCCACAAGGGCTAGGTCAGAGCCTCAGATCTGCTGGCCCCACTCAGCACCCCCCAAAGGCTTTCAGGGAGCTGTGAAACCCAATGTTGAGAGCATTCTTTAAAGGGTTACCCTGAAGGGAGAGAGGCATACACTGGATAAGCTCTTCACAGGAAAAAAAAAAAGTCACTCTGCCCATTTCCAGTTGTATTTAAACTATTCACTGACTCCCACAAGCCAGCGGCTGTGAGATAACCTCTGAGCAGCTGTCATCAGATCCACATTACGAAGCACCCACGGGCCTTCTTCTCCTCCAATGACATATGCCCACATGGGCTCAAACCCCACTCTCAGTAAACTGTGTCCTTTCCTAATTTGTTTTCAGTTGCCAAGATAAAACACTGTGACCAAAAAACGACGTTGGGGAGGAAAGGGCTTATTTCATCACAGGTCACACTCCATCACTGAGGGAAGTCACTCAAGGCTGGATCCTAGAGTAAGGGTCTTAAGCAGAGGCCATGGAAGAGCACCTCTTACTGACGTGCTCCCCATGGCCTGCTCAGCCTGCTTTCTTGTTTGTTTGTTTGTTTGTTTGTTTTGTTTTTGAGACAGGGTTTCTCTGTATAGCTTTGGCTGTCCTGGACCACTTTGTAGACCAGGCTGGCCTCGAACTCACATGATCCACCTGCCTCTGCCTCCCGAGTGCTGGGATTAAAGGCGTGCGCTACCACTGCCCAGCTTATCCTGCTTTCTTGTACAACCAGGGCTGCCTGCCCAGGAGTGGCACTGCTCACAGTGGCCTGAGCTCTCCCACATCAATCATCAATCATCAATCAAGAAAATATCCCCACAGACTTGCCTACAGGCCAGTCTGATGGAGGCCAGTTCTCCACTGAGATGTATTTCCTTTTCCCAGATGACCCTTAGCTGTGTCAAGTTGACAAAACTAACTACCCAGTTCACTGTTTCCCATCTAACCATCTATGCTTCTTTCAAAGTCTACCCCCAAATATTTTTGTTTTGTAAAGTGAAAAAAAAAAATTAAGTCCGAATCCCCATTCCAGGCAAGGAGGGCAGAGGAGCAAAGGAGCACAAACAGATGCCAGGAGCAGCAACGGGGCTGCCATAGACACCCTGTGGGGAAGGTGGAGGGGCTGCGCAGCTGTGCCGTCTCCCCCACTGTATCCCCTTCGCTGACTCTGAGCTCTGGGACTCAAATCTGAACCCCACAATTCTTGGTTTAAGAAAGTTGCTTTGTTTCCCTTGGTCACGTTGCCTCCCTATTCCTGTTGGAGCTAACTGACCTGCCAGTGGCCACCCATTTCTCCAAGGACTCAGAGTCTCCTGAGCTCTGGACCCCAGCTGGACGCTGTGAGCCTCCTGTGAGCTCCTCCCAGAAGCCACACCCCTCTTTTTGTTAACCATTCTGGCCTTCAGACCAAGGGGTTCTAAGACTCCTCTGTTCTCCCAGACGGCAGATCAAAGCATTCTACCCCAACCCCTCAGGGTGTGTCTATGATACCATGGTATAGAGACCTGGGGTTTAGTGTCAAAACGCAACTCTGTGAGGTGGGACACTTGTAAGTCCTCCAGCTCCTAGACAGAGACTCAGTGGCAGCAGGCTCAGCAGACATGAGGTTAGGGGTGTGCGCAGCAGGGAATCCCAGACACTGGGCCCAAGCCAAGGAAGAAAAGGACAGAAGGCAACCCTCAGGATGACAGTGACACCACCACAGAGACCCCAGGAGGTAACATGGCATGCTGTCCCACTTCACCATGCTGACCCTGGGCTCTGAGTCACTGTTGGCAGAAGTTCCTGGGGCAGGGGGACCAGCATGCGCTCCTCACTAGAAAGAGGCCAGTGAGATCCTTGCAGCAGCTGGAACCCAGGCATAACCTGTAACCCCTCAGTGCTCCATCTGCTCAGCACATGGTGACACTGACACCTCATTCCCTGGAGCAGGAAGGGATAAGGCACATCATAGTCTCTCAGCTGGGATACAGCATTGGGATTCTCTTGGGGCCTGAGCCCTCATCGACTTATAAGTCTCTCCCCAAGATCTCCTGACTCAGACTTGACTGAAAAAAACAGGGGCATGTCCCATTCCCCCCCCCCCCCGCCCAACCCCTATGTAGCAGGACCAGGCCTTCCCACTGTCTCCTAGCCAGTGCCTACCACAAGCACGCATCTCTCCCTGTGCTAGCTCCAGGAGATGGGGTGGGGCTGGCTCTTGCTGGCCTGAGATTGTCTGACAAATTGGCGGCTGGAAACCTACTACAGTGGGGTGGGAGCATCTAGAGGAGTGGCTCTCAACATTTCTAATGCTGCCACCCTTTAATATAGACCCTCATGTGGTGGTGACCCAGAACCGTAAAATTATTTCTGGAGTGTAATTTTGCTACTATTATGAATCATACTGTAAAAAAACAAAACAAAACAATCAGAATGTAAAGATCTGTGTCTTCCGATGGCCTCAGATGACCCCTATGAAAGGGTCCTTCAGCTCCTCCCCAAAGGGTCACAATCCACAGGTTGAGAACTGCTGCTGGTCTAGAGTCTGTGTGGGAGGTAAGGAAGGCAGCTGAGGAAGCTCAGAGACCCATCGCCGAGCAGGGGAATGAAGCCAGGGTCAGTGGGGACTTCCCAGGCCAGACAGCATGAGGTGTGAACAGCAACCCCACACAAGCAAAGGTGCTGATGGGAGGGCATGACTCTAGCCTAACCCTGCTCTAACCATTCTAGAACCACGCTTACACTTTTTCCTCCCCTCATTCACGCCCCATTTCCTTCCAGGTTCTGTGGATGAGGACAGGGTCTAGGGCTGCGCTTGCTTCTCTTCTCAAACCTGGCTGGAGGAGGTGGCAGGGGAGACGTGTCCCAGGAGGCATGAGGACACACCGACAGCCGTCCAGACACATGCTCCTCTACACACACTCCTTGGGGCCTCGGCTCTCAACCATCCTTTCATACCCCGTGAGCTCTGAGGGACCTGAGCCACTGGGGCCCAGGACTGGGTAAACATTTGTCCACAATGATAACAGATTGGACAGAGACTGTGGCATCAGCAGACACTGGGACCACACCCATACTGTGCCAAGGAACACTATAGGCATGGGGAGGCACCTATATAAAGCTACCATTCATATACAGGTCCTTAGTAAGAGCAGGGGGGCGGGACTCCATCCAGGGAGCTTTTGGAGGTACCCTGGCACAACCGTTTATGTTTGGTCGTGGAGATGTTAACTGGTAGAGTGAGTAGGCCTCTCTACTTGTCTTCACCTGGACCTTAGCCAAACCCATGCCCCCAGCCCCGAGTCCCCTAAGGATAAAGCCAATGTGATGAAATGGCTGGGGGCCAATCACTGTCTACTGTACATTCAAGCTCACCCTCCTCAAAACTCTCTGAGGGTGGAGTCAGCACCTATTCCACAGATGAGGCTGCTGAGGCCCTGGGAGGAGACAGATAACAGGTTAGGCTTGCTGAATGATCTCCGATCTACCAGCCTGGCCCCTGGGTTCCTCCATGGATAAGTACCATTCTAAAACAGTTTTCTCTTGTCCTGACTCACTCCCACCTAATGCCCCTGTCCACGCTAGGATATGAGCCTATCTAAAGTGAGCAGACACCATACACACAGACATAAGGATGGGCAAACTTTCACAAAGTATTCCACTGCGCAGGCATCTCCTCCAGCCCCTCCACACCTGATCTCTGCCCCTAGCTTTGTCTATAAAGTGAGTTGTGCTCCAGAGGAGACCCGGACTCATTCAGAGTGAGACTGACCGCATGCCTGGTGGAAACTGATACTAGCAGGTCATTGAGTCCTGTACTGACAAACCATCAGATAGCATGCCTCAGGCGGGCCAAAAGCTCTCCACCAGTAGCATAAGGGGACCCAGTCATAAGTCATCTTGCCAGTGGAAGAAGATCCCCTGCCGGGAGTGTAGGAAGCCTGCCTTCCACCGCCGCTGCCGCCCCAGCCCAGAACAAGGGCAGGTGTTCCAGCTTGCTGAGAGACTTGGAATCCCTGGGCCTTGCACTCACCAGGACGCAGGGCGCGCAACACAACACACAGGAGCAGGAGCGCAGCACCCAGACTTGCTGCCACCCGCAAGCGCGGCGGGTAGCAGGAGCGCCTTCCCATTCTGTGCCAGGCGCGTGGCAGGGCACAGCCATCCGGTGCGCTCTCCTACTGCGCAGCGGAGGCCCAGGACACGCCCAGTCCTGCTCTTAGCCTAAGGCCCGCCCAGGAGCAGCGTCCTGCGCGCCAGCCAGGAAATAGGCTAGGCTTTCTCTCTGGCTGAATTAATAGGTAAGGCTGGAACCCCAGCACAGTGAGATGCAGCGTCTATCCCTGTTGTTAATCACTAGGTCGGGATTCTTTACTCTGCTCAGATGGGAATTAGGAGCAGAGAAGCTCCCAGGTACAGGTGGCCCAGGCCCAAGGGCCACACTGGCAGAGCCAGAGGCTGCAGCTGAGGTCTTGGGAGCCAAAGCCCTGTGGGTCAGAACCGCAGGCTCCAGGTGCTTGGCGGGATGCTCATTGCCCTCAGCGTTAACTCCTAGTACTGGACAGCTGTTGTAAGCCTGGACGTGCCAGCTCTCATCCCCAGGCTTTGGGACTCATAACCCTCAGTATTGGCAAACATTACAGCTTTCAGGCCCGGGGGCTGGGACCCTCTGCCGTTAAGGGTAACGGCTCCTCTCTGCCTCCCCTCAGCCTGCTTTCTCCAATCTTAGGCGTTGGCAACTTCTTGTCTCTTCTCTTCTTCCACTGGCCTTGCCTATAAAAATCTTTGCTCCCAACAGCAGCACCTCCAGTTTCCTCCCTGGGGAAGGCCACTTTGGGGAATCCCTCCACATGGCACACACAAGTGATCATGAGCTGACTCAGAATGGAAGTGTGGCAAGCAGTGTCTGTACCAATCAGGGCACAGCCTGTCCTGCAAATTAAGGACTGGGTTTCCACCAATCATAGCACAGGGTACTAGGGAAAAGACTTCCCCTCTGTGGTGGGTAAAACTTCCCAAGAGTCATGTTGTTTCCCCAATACTGACGATGGGTAGAGAGCCCTGCATCCTGCGCAAGCTGTTTGAAACAGTGGTGACTGATACCGTGAATCAGGAGCTAGGATGTGCTTTGGGAACCAGCAACTGAAGTCAGAGCTCAGTTTCCCAAGATGACCAAGGAAAGTTCAAAGCAGCCAGGAACCATGAAGACAGTGCCAGGGTTGTAGGGCCGGAAGTCCTCATTGCCAGGCAAAGGTCTAATAACAGTCAGGGTCACATCTTCCAGGACTCAGCATCTTAGCTTATTTAAAAGAAGAAATAAAATAGCCAGATATGGTGGCACATGCCTTTAAACTCAACACTTGGGAGGCAGAGGCAAACAGATCTGTGTGAGTTGGAGGCCACACTGGTCTACAAATCCAGGACTGTTACACAAAGAAATCCTGTCTTGAAAAGCCAAAAATGAATAAGTGAACAATTAATTAAATAATTATCGAAGAAGTGCTGGTCTCTCTCTCTCTGTGTGTGTGTGTGTGTGTGTGTGTGTGTGTGTGTGTGTGTGTGTGTTTTAAGACAGGGTTTCTCTGTGTAGCCTTGGCTGTCCTAACTCGCTTTGTAGACCAGACTAGCCTCGAACTCATATCGATCCACTTGCCTCTGCCTCCCAAGTGCTGGGATTAAAGGCGCCGCGCTGCCACACCGCGCCCAGCCCGAGGTGCTTGTCTTTTGTAGCTGTCATGACAGTGCCTGACTGTGCCCAGACCCCGGGAGCCCACAGTGACTTTTCAGGTCAGGAAAGAAGTGAACTGCAACAAAGTGCAGGACAGCAGCCAAGTTGTGCAGGGCAGAAAATAATCGGGGAACCCCCATCTCTCTGGCCTGGCTCCACCTCTTAGAGTTTGCTCCGGGTGCCATCATCCTCTCAAAGCGCAGGAGCTTGTCAAGCAGTAAAATGGGAAGAACAGCGCCCCCGCCCCCCCCCAGGTTGTTCCTTCCTCCCTTCCTTCCTTCCTTCCTTTCTCCCTCCCTCCCTCCCTCCCTTTCTTTCTTCCTCCCTTCCTTCCTTCCTTCCTTCCTTCCTGGCAGGGGTCAGAGGGCTGGGCAGAACCACAAACCCCGGGATATGGGACCTGTATGTGATAGTCCCTGCCCCATCCCAGGATCAGTCCTACATGTTTTCGCCCTTCCCCTGTAGCCTCACTTTCTTATGTGTCTTCAGGTCCTGCCAGAAGCCCAGCTCATGCAAGGCCTGTCCAGCCTTGGGGAGAAGTGGGGGGGGGGGGGTTCTTCCTGAGCACTAGGTCTGTTGTAGCCCCATCACGTCAGCATTTCGCCCTGTGTGTGGAATGGGGTGCTGCACCCAACACTAGTGTCTTACCCGACATCTGTGCCCCCACTTCCTTGTATGATGGTGGCAATATTAGAGTTCACTGTGTTGTGGAGGCTAAATGAAAAGCAGAGATCATTTGAACAGTGCCAGGGGCCGCAAGTGCCACGTAGGGGCTTGACATTAGTATTCAGTAATCATAATTGGTTCCTCTTATAGAAATTATCTAATATCTATTAATGACATCTATGAAACAAATAACAGTTATACATTAGTTTCAAACAGCGACGGTGGGTCTGCCTCGTTGTTGGGTGGGAACCCAGCTCACAGTAAAACTGCATCCTTCTTGGGATTCTCTATCCCCGGGGACCAGCTGCTTCCTTCCAGCCCATGCCAGAACCCAAGGCTTCTGGGTCACCCACAATACCTATCTGCCCCAAATCTCACAGGGATCCTTAGCCATTCATTCCCATAACCTGCTCCAGTCTTCCAGTCTTCAGTGTGTTTTGGCCTTCTAAACTGCCACCTAGTGACCGCAATTGAGAACAATTCAGCCCACTATTGTCCCTAGAGATGGGCATCCCTGGAGCCACCGGAAGATCTCAGGCTTGGAACCCATGTGCAGATGCCTGCCTCCAGCCCTAGGCCCCTGGAAAAGCTTTCTTATGCTTGCTGGAGACCCTGAAATGAGGGTGACAAATTGCCTTGAACTTTAGAAGCCTCCAAAAAACAACTTCAGTGCTCTGGATCAAGAACCGTGGAAGGGCCCTAGTCCTCTGCTTCCCCCAGGGGTCCCAGGACGCTGCAGTCAGTTGGCAATCAGGATGGCACATCTGCTAGAGGCCTGCCAGGCAGTGCTCTCTAGTGGCACATGGTCACACATGACATATGTGGCTGCTTGCCCGGGGGCCTGGAATCTCGGGACCATCCCTATAGACACCATGGCTGTGTGTCCTGTCTCTGACCTGGAACCACTGGGCTCCAGTGACAGGGATGAATGCCAGCCTCGCACAGAGACATGCCTGAGAAAGTGAGGAGCTGATTTAATTCTGTCTCTACGTGTTAAAGGAACAATACGGAGTACAGGGAACCATGGAGCCATCCTGGCCTGGCTGCCTTGAGAGGCATGCGCCATAGGTTCTTCAGGGTAGAGCCCATGGCTCCTAAGGCACAAAGTGCCTTTCAGTTCCTGAGAGACAAATGCACTCCCTCAGGCAGTGAGGCCTTCAGGCTTCTTTGTGTTTCTCTGTAGGTTCTCTTAGAAAGTTGAGGAAGCATGGAAGCTTGACAGGACAATCAGTCTTAGACAGTAAGCTTGTGTTTGTGTGCCCTGCATAGCTTGCAAATGATTGTATCCTGGTCAGCTACAGCTTTATTAGTCCTGACAATTGCCACTATATTCTGTTTCTGATAAAGGTATAAAAAAAGTCTGATTGCTCTCAATAAAATTGCCACTGCTTAAGTTTTGCTGTGGACCCTCCAACTGGCCTGATTTAATCCCTGTGGCTATATTAGGTGACCTTAGCTTGGTAACTAAGTGTAGATACTTACAATGGAGGCTCTGGGGTGGGTTCTAGTGGAGGGGTGAAGTGAGGTGGGTTCTAGTGGAGGGGCGAAGTGAGGTGGGTTCTAGTGGAGGGGTGAAGTGAGGTGGGTTCTAGTGGAGGGGTGAAGTGAGGTGGGTTCTAGTGGAGGGGTGAGGTGAGATGGGTGCTAGTGGAGGGTGAGATGAGGTGGGTGCTAGTGGAGGGTGAGGTGAGGTGGGTGCTAGTGGAGAGTGAGGTGGGTTCCAGTGGAGGGGTGAAGTGAGATAGGTTCTAGTGGAGGGGTAAAGTGAGGTGGGTTCTAGTGGAGGGTGAGGTGAGGTGGGTTCTAGTGGAGGGGTGAAGTGAGGTGGGTTCTAGTGGAGGGGTGAAGTGAGGTGGGTGCTAGTGGAGGGGTGAGGTGAGGTGGGTTCTAGTGAAGGGGTGAGGTGAGGTGGATTCTAGTGGAGGGGTGAGGTGAGGTGGGTTCTAGTGGAGGGGTGAGGTGAGGTGGGTGCTAGTGGAAGGGTGAGGTGAGGTGGGTGCTAGTGGAGGGGTAAAGTGAGAGGCAGAGCAGCTCCTCAGAGCCTCCAGTGAGTGTGTCTAAACACTGGAAATTTAACAGCTGAGATATCTGGGTGGCTGTACCTCTCAGCTTCTGTGGTGGTCAGGAGGAAGTGCGGCTAGCAAGTAGCCAAAGATGCATCTGGAGATGAAGTTCTTTAGTGCAGGTATCAGTGCAAGGTATTGGTATGTTAGGGTCACCCCTTGGTGTTCATAGCACCGGAACCGCAGATACCACAGGCCCCAGGTGCTCACTTCCCTTACATGTTATAAAGCAGTATTTAAGCTGTGAAGTCACCTCCCCTTTGCCGTCAGTCACCCCTGGGTGCTATATGATGCCTAATGCAGTGTCATTGCTGTGTAGATAGACTTCACACTGTATCGCTGGAGGGCACATAGTCAGGATAAACATAGATACAAGTTCATACAGGTGCAATTTAAAAAAAAATCTTCAGATGTGGATCCTGACGGCCAACCATCCTTTCACTGCCAGAGGCCTAGAGAGGCCAAGACGCTTGCCCAACGGCACACAGCTGGTAAGTAGGGTAGTTAGGGTTCAAGCCTTACACACTGCGTGTTTAGCCTATGTGGACCCCTCGTTCTTTTAAAATGTGTACGGTGTTTGTTTTCTGACTTAAATAGCTTATCCTAGGATGAGATTCACATGCAGCCATTGTGAGGTGGCACAGGTACCCCATGCACCCTTTTGTCTCCCCAGTGGCGACGTCTTGAACATTCCAGGTAGAATGCTAACCTTGAGGCCGCCCACTCTCTTCTTGGGGGAGAATACTAAAAATGCTTCAGTTGGTTACAAACATTGAAAAAGATTTCACAAGACAGTTGGGGGTTCCATGAAGACGGATTATTGAGAGGTTCTTTTAGGGGAAAGGGAATCCAAGCAGGGAAGAGTCCGGCCAGCCAGGCACAATGGAACACCCTAGATGAAGGCCTGCTAGGACCAAGAGACAGTGGATTGCCACTCATAAGGCTGTTTCTACCACCCCAATGCACCCCAAGGGCCAAGGGAGTTGGCGTTTCTCCAACTCTGCAGCCTTCCTCTGCCAGATGAAGGAAGCCGGAAGCGCTCTAGCCACCAGCGAACAGAGAAAAAGAAGCATGCACAGTCTTCTGATGTTGGGTCCCCTTAGTGCTGAGACTCTCAGAAGGGGCCACTGAGGGAGTCCTACCTCAGTCTGGTACAAGGCGGTGCTCGGCCACCTCAGCTCGTAAGACCAGAAGGCTAGGTGAAAGCTGGGAGACTTCTCTGTGGGGGAAACTAGGAATGTCAGGAAGAGGCACTAGGGGCCATAGCTTGAAAAAGACTTTTCTCAGTCTCAGGCTCTGAGAGTGCGAGGTTTTCTCCTCACACACACGCCCATCCAGTTCCCAATAAAACACCAGCAGGCGGCTGCTGGAGCCCACAGCTAGGGGCTCGGTCTCCAGAGCTGCCCCACTTTAGATGCTAGTCACTAGCAAGGCAGTGGCTTGTACTTTATAAGTAGTGGGGTCCCCATGGCCCGCTCCACTCCTCAGGTTGGATTAATTTGTATTAAAATGCCCTGTGATTGAAGCTCAAGGGCAGACACACCGACTAGCACACATCCCCAGAACCAAACAAAGGCAAACTAGTCAGAACCGGCGGAACTTGGGGTAGCGATGCCACGTTATTCTCACTTGTACCACAAAGGCTTCAGGTGTTAGCCAGGCAAAAGGCATCCAGGGGGAGATGTGAGAGATGCAGACCCCTTCCCAGACCTCTTGGTGCTGTGGGGGGTCTCCGGTGTTCTTGATAGGAGCCCTGCGAATCCTTCCTTAGGGACTTTGTGGGACTTTATGCAGTCCTGACCAGTGGAAATGGCCAATGGCGATCAATCCCACCTCCTCCCTCCACCTCCTCCCCCCCACTTCCCTGCGGTTCAGGAGTAGACAGTTTTACTGGAAAACAAGTGACTCCTGGGGCTATTCAGGAGCCACAAGGCCCAACTAGAATACAAAATACTTTCACCACCCTGAAATGCCACAAGATTTGTGACCTAGAAGTCAGAGACGGAGCACTAGGGACAAGGGTCCCCTGGTGTCCCCAGCCCCAAGGCTTCAGACAGAAGCCACTCTATTTTTCCCATTGTGCTATGCCACATCTTGTTAACACCTTCCCCGCACTCCCTCCTGGATCGTGGTCTCTTAAGAGCAGAAGCCATTTCAGGGGTGTCTTCATCCAAATGCGAGGCTCCAGGGCTCCAGTCTGGATTTAACTCATGACTAGCTATAGAACTTCAGGAAGTCTCTTTGCCTCTCTGACCTCAGTTTCCTTATCAGGGACATGGGACTTGAGTTCTGAGGACCACTGCAAGTGTCAGCTACCTCACGCACTGCTCAAACGGACCAGTGGGTCACCTTGGCACTCCACAGAAAGCCTGGTGACATGACCTTTTTCTGCAGAGGGAGGAGTTGGTCACCACCCACCTGTGTATACAGGGACAGGACAAAGGCCACACACACAGCTGGCCAGGAATGATCACTTATCAGGACCACTGAGAGTCAATGGAGGGCCCTTCCTGGCAGGAGGAAGAATAGTGACAGCCAGCACTGGCCTCTGGTCCTAGGAAGGTTGAGGATAGCTTTTTTCCCCCGGAACTGTTCATGATTGGGGTGCTGAGGTTCTGGGGAGCTGCTACTACACCTATCATCTGGTCCCTCCCTGCTCACGTGTCAGGGAAACCGAGTACAAGGGACTTGCTTCTGTAGAGTTTGAGCCAGGTACAATGTCACATGACTTTCCATCATCAACATACATATTCCAACATTGTTACCTTTTGGACACCTTCTAAAACTGAGAAATCCTCAATCTCAGAGCCCACCAGCACTGCAAACTCATACCCATCTAACCTGAGTCAACCTGAGGCAGCTTCTCCTCCCACAAGCAACACTTGGGCAGCCTGCCTACTAGCCAGTGATCCAAATGACCTGCCCCTTATGCCCTCCCTGGGCCCAATGAGGGGCTGGAGGAGGTGGCCCCGGGGTTGTCCCCTCCCTGCTTGCTCCTGACTGCCCAGTCAGTTCATACTTGCCTCCACCTCAGTTTCTGCAGACATGTCCAGCCTCCAGGAGCTGTGCTCTGGCCTGCCTCTACGACCCCTCCCTGAGAACCGGGGGCGCTGGGCTGGGGTACCACATGCACCGGTCAGGACTCCCAACCTCAGCCCTGAAGAAGAGCAGGTAATAACCAATACCCAGTCCTCTGGGGCTCTGGGGCCTTCTAGGGCTTTTTAGGAGGTGAAGGTGGCTAGATATGCCTCCTTCTTTCCATGTGTCAGCTGCCCCTGACCCTACCAATTCCCAGGAAAGGGTGAGGAGATGTGTCGATGTCTGTCATCTGAAATTCTTCAGGTGATGGCACCTTGGAGTTACCTTAGGCTCAGAATTGGGGTTCCCACTTCCGGATGAGGACATTGGGGCTCAAGGTCACCCAAACAGTACAAGGTGGGGCTGTGGTCACCTCTAGTGAGGAACAGGAAGAGGCAGGGTGTGAAGTGGCCCTCGTTCAGCAGCTGCACATGAACCTTGCCCTGCCGCAAACACAGAGTGACTCTTCTGTCCTCTGCAACAGTTTTTCTTTGTCCCTCGTCCCAAACCACCTAGTGACTTTGGCTGTGCAGCTTCCATTGAGGACCCTGAGAGAGATGGCAGTTCAGATAGCCCCTCGCTCGCCTGGTGGCTTCCTCCGCCCAAAGGATTTCTCCTCAAGAACTTTCCAAGCTGCCTGCCAGAGGGAAGCAAGTCCCTGAGCCGTGGGGAGCTGCTTTTCTGAAAGACACAGAAGTATGAAGGCTGAACGAGGAATCCCACCCCAACCCCCAACATCCCCCCAGAGACTGCAGTCCTGGGGAAGACCACCCCTCAGCTTTTCCCAAGCTACCCACAGGCAGTGAGCATGCATAGGAGCTCCTGGGGTAGAATACTGGTGGGCAGGAGCTGGGAATAAGAGCAACAAAGAAGATGACTGGGGGTCCTAGAAAGTGTGGTAGTGCCAGGCAAGGCAGGGCTGGTGCTGGAGAGAGGGAAGACAGGGTGGCAGGGTGCACCTTGTCTTTTCACTTGACCTATCTGGTTTTGCTGAGCTCATATCTCTGCTGTGGTCAGTGTTCTTCCTCCTTGGTCGCCTCTCTCCTAGGCACCAGTGCCTGGACGCTCAGCCACGGAAATGGGAAGGTCCTGCTGCCTGTGAGCCGCTGCTGACACCCCTGTGGCTGGGTGATAGTGACCAGCCTCCCATAGTGTTTTGTGGTGACAGGAGGGCAGCCAGGGACGGAGGGTCCGGGCCGCTTCAGTTTCATTCCCGTGTGTCATCAAGTGTTTGAAAGATGCAGCATCCTCAATGGAGAGGTGATTGCAGATCGGAGAGTTAAGAGTTGGGAAGGGCTAAGTCTTTCCTCTAGGGATGGAACCCCAAAACCCAGCGAGAGCTTCTTTTGCATTGGCTTGCTCTCCATGAGGCACGTGCGCCTGCGCGCGCGCATGTGTGTGTGTGTGTGTGTGTGTGTGTGTGTGATGTATGTGTCTGTGTACACATATGTGAGTGTCAGTGCACTTGCATGAGCACACACATGTGTA
Source organism: Acomys russatus (assembly GCF_903995435.1). Lineage (NCBI taxonomy): Eukaryota > Metazoa > Chordata > Mammalia > Rodentia > Muridae > Acomys > Acomys russatus. The sequence goes on from NC_067149.1 coordinate 18,452,081, forward strand.
TGTGTGGGTCCCTGTATGTGTGCATGTATGTTCAGGTGTGCATTCTTTGAGTTTCTCCCTCATTTCCATTACTACATACTATTCCTTCTTTCATTGTTTGGGTGGACCGGGCGCTTCGTTCCTTGCTTCTCTTTGGCAGCTGTCTATTTAAGTGGAGAGTGCCACCTCTTACACTTTAGTCCAAGCACACTCAGCACAGGCTTGTTCAGCCTTCACGGTGTGCCTCACAACACAAGCAGCTTTGCTGTTAGAAGCGCTCTCCCCTATGTGCACACACCTCAGTCACCTGTTCCCCCAAGTCTTACCTCATCCGTTGCACTGTGTGGTGTCCTTCACTATCCTTGCCCTGAATGCCTGTCTCTATCAACACACTGTCCTGAGAACCCTTGGGCCTGCAAGCCCGTCTCTGCCAACACACTGATCTTGAGCTTGAGGCTGGGGGCTCTCTTGGGGTGGTCTCCAGGATCTGGCAACACCAGCATGTGCTCACCGAATGCATGGACAAGAACATTGGCTAAAAAGCCAACCCCCTCCCCATCCTACAAGGCACATAGGGGGACTTTTGTTCAGAGATGCATGTGGCAGCTTGGACAAGGATTTTAGAAGAGAAAGAAGGGCCATTTTGTGACCAGAGAAACGGTGCATGGAAAGGCACAGATGAGCCTTCCAAACTGTGCAAAGTAGAGGAGACTGCATGCAAGTAGAAGTGGGAGCAGAGCTTGGGGCACCAGATGCAGCATGACTGGAGAAGAACCAGAATGCCAAGGCCACTGTGGGTGTCACAGGATAGGCAGTGGGGAATCTGTGAAGGTTTTTGAATAGGGGCGTGGCTTGGGTGCTTAACAAGACTCCTCCCTTGCCAGGATTGAAGAAGCATTTTTGTAGAGACCTCAGGCAGCACAGGGCATGGCAGAGGTCCATGAGTGTAGGAGGTGACAGTTCTGTGATCTGGCATTCACAGGGTCCGCAGGTGAGCCCAACATCGTACTAACGCCGTCAGTTCATTAGTGCCTAGAAAGTGGGTTCTACTGTCACCCCACCTTACAGACAAGGACAGTAAAGGAAAAAGCAGAGCACACAGATGCTGCGAGGAAAAATCCTCTTTACATACAGCTGTATTTCTAACAACACTGCCTCTTCAAATCTACATCTTGCCAGTCCTCACATCTCCTCTGGTATTAACCATCCGTTGCCTCTTACAAGGCCCTTCATGACTATGGGACTTTCCACTTGGAGATCCCAGAACAGCCTGAAGATCCTAACCAGGTTATTTGTGCAAAGTGCCTTCACCTTGTAAGGCAACATGCAGGTTTGTGGATGAGAACATGGGTGTGGCGGCGTCATTACAGTGGCTACCGTATCAGCTATGCGCACTGCCCAGGTTTGCCCATGCCAGAACGCAGCCTCTGTAGCATTTGCTAAGCTACGTGCCTCTCTGGACTTACAGTAGCTTCTGCTTTCTTCCTCTGAGCCTGTAGGCCCCGGTGCAAATGGGGCCAAAAAAGAGAGAGCTTGAGGTCGGCCTTCAAAAAAAGGGCCCAGTGGCCACCAGGGAAGGTTCTCCAGAAAACAAAGCAGATGTTCTCAGAGTGGTTCAGCCAGTTTCTGAGCGGAACAGAGGCAATCTAGGTGGAGAGGGAAGAGGGTGTGCATAGAGGGCCCCAGGGCTCTTACCCAACTTGCCCCCTCCCCTCCCCAGCTGGCACTGAAGAATGCCTTGCGCTACTTCCCACCTGATGCCCAGAAGCTGTTGGCCCTGGAGTTTGCCCAGGAGCTACGGCAGTTTGGACACATCTACATGTACCGATTCTGCCCCAGCATTAAGATGAGGTGAGCCCTCATGGATTTGGCTTCAAACAAGGCTGCGCAGAAGTCAGGAGCTTCGGGGCATCCATGACAAAAAGGGGAGGCCAGTCTGTCTGAGTTGGGGGGAACCTATGGAGGTGGCACAGTGAATTGACACCTCGTGCAGAGAAAGTAGCTAGTAGGGTGTCTCTTGGGGGGTTCTGAAGCTGACTTGCTTGGCCAGAAGTTGGGGTCCTAACCAGCTAGGTCTCTGCCCTGCACCCCACCCCTGTCCTGCAGTCAGTCGTGTGTGGCTTTGGAGCGTCATGTTGCTCAACCTCTCTGGGACACTGTGTCTTTGGCTTTGCAAGGAGAGCTGGTGAGAGTGAGATAGGGTGGGGAGTGGCTGTGGGTGACTTCAAACCTGTCATGGTCTTCACTGAAGTTCTCACACTGTGCCACACAGCACCATGAGAAGCTGTGTGACTGTGCAGTAATGCCGGGCCTCACTGGACTTAGGGCTCGGCTGCCCTGGGCGAAAGCTGAGAATCTACATTTTGGGTGCTGCAGGTCCTGTGATAAAGAATCATTGTCCTGAACATGCCAAAACTCCAGACTGTCCTAAACAGCCTGGGATGCGACAGGAGCCACTACCCTTGTCTCCCTCTCTACTTGTTGCCACCTAGCATGGAATCGATGCCCCGTGGTATTTGATGAGTAAATGTAAGAACAAATGTTAAACTGCCCAAAGACAGAGGGCTCTGGAAAGCAGCCATCAGCTCTCCTTGCAGTCTGCTTCCTCCCAGGTTTGAAGTAGAGAGAGACAGTGACTAAGGTGGGCTGGACTTCCTGCTCTGGGCATGTGGGGACTCTGGCTGCTTAGCAGCTGGTGGCTCTGGTGCTCCACTTCACCCTGTGCTTCTAAAGACTTCCCTCCAGTGCTTGTCAGCTCGGCCAGGGCAGACTCAGGATCTTGGTGGGACAGGAGGCCTGAGGGTTCCCTGGTTATGCCATGGCTGGCCTTTCTCTTGCAGAGCCTACCCAATCGAGCAGTACCCAAGCCAGACACGGGCCGCTGCAGCCATCATGCACATGATCATGAACAACCTGGATCCTGCTGTAGCCCAGGTGATGAATGGCAGGGAACTGAGGCCAGCAAAGTCCAGAGAAACATGGCCTGAGATCCTGAGTAAGGCTATTTAAGCCTTTAATGCTCTTACAAAGCTGGCGTCAGAACAGATAGTTCTCTGAGGCTATAGCGCAGAATCAAAGCAGGAAACAAATAAAATATAAACTAACAAGAATATGTAACAATATAGTTACATAAATGCACCTATGATTTTAGCTTTCCAATAGCCACCTGAAAATAAAGATTTAATATTTTATCATCCTGTGTCTTAACATATTAATGAGATCCCTTATGTTCTTCTTTTTACGTGGAATCTTGACATGGAGGATGCATTTCACATGGACAGCCATGCTCTGTAGCCCACATGGTTGGTGGCTGCTACATGCC